>NW_013670432.1:0-2324 GCF_000517525.1 Limulus polyphemus | reverse complement strand
AGGAACAGCATGCACACTACTACTTCTTGGCGAGAAACCCCAAGCCACAATACAACACTCCACCAATTAACGCCTTCCACGAGCTAGATACCACCACCTGCTAACCCATACCTATAAATATCTACCAACAGTAATCACAATTCACACAACATTCAGCCTTGATAATGGATGCAGAACGCATTCGAAACGCGTCGGCCAACTCATCACTATCTACAACTTTTACCCGTTGTTCTAACAACGTTAAAACGGCTTATCGACTTCTTGAGAAAAATTCTAAGAAAGTAAACCTACAGACATCGGTCTTGTTTAACAAAATCGTAGTATCTAAATATTCATGAAATATATTATACAAACTATAAAATATTAAACTTAGACATTCAAACACTTTTCATATTATTTAGGGGAAAGTATAAAGTTGACGTTAACGATAATGTAATGTTAAGAACTACAGCAACACGACACAAATTGACAGTGAACAACACTCTCTGGTAGTTCGCGAGCGAACTATCTGCACACAGATCATAAAGGTTTCATCTTCCTACACCTTGGTCCTCTAGTAATAGCGCCCCTTAGTGCCACTTTGTTGAACTATGAAGTTATGTAAGCTCTTCGGTGAGGTGATTAATTGGAATCCGTGATGATAAGGGTCACAAGACCCCATCAGCCAAGTAGGGTGAGGTGGAATCCTTACTTCAGGTCGGGCTCCCTAAGTGCTAGTGTAAGAAAGCACAGTTCATTTTCCTATACCTGCAAAAGTTATATGTTAGTCAAATTTCATTTTGATAAAGAATATAAAAAGAAGTCCGTGAAGGTACAAGATGTATTTAATGATAGGATATCGTTAATATCTCCACGCGGCAATATGAAATACATGCAACTTTGTACATTCTTGAAGATGTATACTGCGAAGGTTTACTGGCATCTAACTGTAGTCATGATGTTTTTCTGAAGAATGTATATTAAATTGTTTTCATGTTAAAATATATTTGTATTAAATCGAAATGTTTAATTTGTCTGAATTAATAGGTGATAAGGAAGTGAGGAATATCTTGCATTTTAACTAATTAAGAATATATATATCTAATATTTCAGATTTATAAATGGTGATTTTAGATCTAAATCTTAATTAAAAGTACATGAAAAACAGGTATAATATCGAAGACAACAATTACATTTAAAATTGAGAAGTCACAAGGCTTTTGTTTCAATGTATCTGTTGACAACGCATTAAGTTAATTTAAAAAAAGATATAAACTTTATTGAAGAGTTTAGAACAAGCGTATGTCATATTTAACACATATATATATATACAGGCCAGTGTTGTTATTTGTATAGTAATAAGGATATTTTAAGCTCTTTTATTAAAAATATATTGTTGTGTTATTTTGTTAATTTGTAATACAATAGTCGCAAGAGAATCATCGATGATTTTTGATGAAGACTCTTTATTAGCCCCAGTAGTTTGCCTGAAGCGAATGTTTTATTTTGTTATAAGAATCAACGAAATCCACTCAGTATTATTTTACATTTCAATGTGGAAAGGAGAATATCTTACTCTCTTATTTCCGGATAACACTCTCTGTAAGAAATCTGTCAAAATACCTTTCTTTACTTCCAGCTTACTTCGTCCACCATAAATTAGACAACTTGGAAGTCGTCGTAGTCATGGTTATCACTGTTGTGGGATTTTTACTAACAGTCGTGCTGTTGTATGTCTTTTTCAAATCGTGAGTATTCAACAATATAGTAATCAATTTACATTAGCATCCTGAATTTTTTGGTATTGTTACAACTAGTTGTAATGTTATAAGTCATGTTCAGCCGTAAGCATTTCACACCACAGTGACCAGTTTACAATAAATCCTGATTGTTGAACTGTACTGGTATTGTTATATTGTGTTTTTTACTATTTGGAAATAAATAGAAAATACAGCAATCAAGGTATCTACATGTCATAAGTCAATAAACAACGGTATGTTGTGAAACTATTTCGACTGGTCTTTATCTTCTCTTTTTTTTTTACACGTAGTTTATAGAATAATCAGATCTGGGCTTGTCGAGACGTTATTGAGTTTGTGGACGAAAACACGTTTAAAAGCGAAGACACCTAACTGAAAACTGTAGATTTAGCTAGTATATTATTTGTAGATAGATAAGAAAAAAACGACAATTTTTCCCACAATTACTTTCTATATTAGTTTTTGCACTTTTGCTAATTTTACATTTTTCCCACTTATATTCGCCCCAACAATCCAGAAATGGTTAGCTATAATTGAAAATAAAGTATTGTTACGTCTCCGTGTGTTAATTAATTTTCCGTAACT
>NW_013670431.1:66786-77581 GCF_000517525.1 Limulus polyphemus | reverse complement strand
TCACACCAGTCATATGACTCGCTGACGCAACAGGGTAATTCAGCATACATATAAAGCATAAGTGTTGGTTGCATGTCTGCTTTTCATGCTTAAACATTTTGGTTAAACTCACCAAGCTTTTCTTGCACCATTAAGCCTCCTTCTCGAGGAATATCATAATGGTGATGGTGTTTGAATCTGATCCTCTTATGTCACCCTCGGGATTCTTATGCGTTCATTGTACCATTCTATCATTTCTACCAAACTTAGAAGGCATGGGAGTCAGTGTTCAGTCCCTTATGTCTTTGTAGTGAATTAAATGGGTATGTCGGCTAGTATTGTTATAAGATAAAGTAATATTGTTTAATGTATATATCTTAAAAGCGTAACAAACAAAATGTGTATGGTGTCACATTTATCTCGTTATTTTATATGGCTATGGATTGAAAACGAGTATGCATGATAATGGTTAGGTGATCTAACAGAGGCACCGGTAAGTTATATAGAGGGGGTAGATTCGAGTGTCAACCCTTTATGTCACTCTCCGGGAACCTTAATGGTACATGCCAGATTTGTTGACAGCAGATCCAGCAGTTTGTCAGGTATAAGCTGACACACAAAGACTTTTGTTATATATTGGCTTATACATGTGATACTGTAAACGGCCAGACAATGTTGCAATTTCCTTTTTTTGGGGGGGGGGGTATTAATGACAATGCCTGATTTCATTTGATTGTCTGACGTTAAGGTATGACATAAGAACAAAGGACAATGCTCGACCAGTGAACTAAGCACTGTATTCTATCGGACTAGTAACAACATCGCTCAAAATTTGTGATTAATAATGTCACTGGTTGTGCATTGTCATTATATTATGTCTATTAGCAAATGCCTATTGAAAGAATTCAACGGTAATTTTCCTAAAAATAGTAATCAATAAATAAAAAACGTGCAGCATATATGCAATGTAATTGTCTAGTGGGCTGTTTACAACCGTTTTTTGTCATTTCATGTGTTATTTCAGTAAGGAAAAATATCTTGCGTTTGTTTTTAAGTAAAGGAGACTGAATACAGTGCATTGTTGAATTTTTTTTTTCTGTGCAATGGGTACATCCAGCACAATAGAGCATTCAGCTTCGTTAAGTAGCGGAGGAGATCATTCTGCTGGATGTACCCATTACGTAGAAACCCAAATATTTTGCCAAAGATGCAATGTAATTTTACTTATTGAAATAACACTACTCCATTGAAATCTTTGGTATTTTTTTACTTTGGTTCTCTCTACAACTCAAGATCAAAGAAGTCTTCATCAAACAATTATAAAAATATAAATAAAAAAATGTTACATAACTTTATCACGATGCAATAAGTGCGTCTAAGGTACTGTTACTTATCTGCTTGTTTGTTAATTTCCGGTATAAATTCTTTCCGAGGAAATTCAGCGATAAAAGTTCCTTCTTGGTGAAAACTAGTTTATTCTTTCTCGATACAAACTTTGTAATACACAGAATTTCCACAGTCAGGGCGTTTCTAAACTAAACTACTTTTATAATACACGCTATAAATCACAGTGATTCACACACTTTACTTACTTTCAATTATCTATCTGCCACTGGCTTTCTTTGCCAGGCTTATATATACTAAAAAAAAAGAGGGCATCTAGATCACACTCGAGCTGGCGGGCAAATTTATGATCCTTCGAGAAACTCCAGCGCGCATGCTACCAGCGTCGCGTGACTTCCGCTGTCATAACAGTACTTTTTCTATAATTAAGCCTAAAGTGAAGATATAGTGTGGAATCACATAGCTTAGACCCAAGTGCATAAAGTTCTTCATGAAAGAAAAAATATCAATTCGCTTTTAAACCTGAATCATTTCTAAATTGAACTATTCTGTTGTTATATCACCAAATATAAAAAATAAAAAACAAATATTTTCAATAAATGCAGACATTAATTATTGTTTCACTTTCGCTGTCTAGTAGACATTTCATTTTACACTTGTGGTAGATGGACTAACAAGAACATTAGGTCATACTTTAAAATGACTCTATAACATTCCAAAATAGTTAGAAACAAATTTTGTAATGTCCAAAGTCTTATGTAAGTTCATTTTATTTTGAGTTAGAAATAATTTGTGTAACATCCCGTGGTAGTTTTACAAAATTACTCTTTAACATCTCATAATAGTTGAAAATCATTCTATACCACCTCATAATTGCAAAAGGCACAAAAACATGTCTATAACATCCCATAATAGTTTAAGATTTTGATCCACCAGCTCTAAAAATACTCTTTGACTGACTAGCAATTTGATTTGTTTAGACATGAAAGGTGGGTGGATTTTTCAGTAGCCATCTTCCAATAAAAATCTGGTGTATTGTAACCAATGAAATTCAGTTCTAGGTCAAACCACACAAAGGCACTTCTGTAATTGGTCAGTCAAAACTCACTTTCACATAGTAATATGACGATAATAATTGTGCAAATAAAATTCTGTAAATACTATTGGTTTGATTAATACACGAAATATCCAATGGTAACAAACAAGCTTTTATGTTTGGTTGACAACTGCTAATCACACGCAACTCTTGCCACGTAAAATAAGGGTTTTTCCCATATAAAGATCACACCACTTGTGTTATTAGTGTTATATTGTGTTATCCAAACACACGCGACCTGATAGTTAAGGTGCTCAACTTGCAATCTGAGGGTCTCGAGCTCAAATCCCTGCCATTGAACACGCTCGTCCTACAGAGTCTTGCAAAAGTATTCATACCAATAATGTTAACATTTTGTTAAAATACAAATAGTGTAAATATTTTTAATGAACTTCTTTTTATTCAAAATTCTTATGACCAAACTTAACATTGTTATGTTTGAAGGAGGTTGAATATCAGCAAAACCTTCAGCGAAAATATATAAATTGAAAATTTTATATTCTAGGCTGATTCAAGCAGGTTTTCCTCTAGGATTCCCCTGTACTTTGCACCATCCATCTTCCCCTCAATCCTGACAAGTTTCTCAGTCCATGCTGATGAGAAGCATCCCCATAACATGATTCTGTCTCCACCATGCTTGACAGTTGGAATAGTGTTGACTGGGTGATGTGCTGTGTTGGGCTTCGTAACACTTTACATTTAGACCAAAAGGCTCAATTTTTGTCTCTTCAGGCCACAAAACTTTCTGCCACATGTCTCCAGTGTCATTTACATGCTTTGTCACAAACTCCATACGAGATTTAAGATGATTCTAATTTCAGTAATGACTTCTTTCTTGCTACTTGCCCATACAGGCCAGCTTTGTGTAGGGACCAGGATATTGTCGATGTATGAAAATTGACACCCATCTCAGACATGCAACTTTGCAAATCTTCCAAAGTCACTGTTGGCTTCACAGTGGCATCCCTAACCAGTTTCCTGCTTGCCCAGCTACATAGTTTGGAAGGTGGCCTGATTTGGGTAGTGACTAGGTGGTATGAAGAACATTCACTTCTTTATGATGGACTTCACCATACTCAAATAGATAATCAGCAACTTGAATTTTTTATAACCTTCTCCTGATCTGTGCTTCTCTAGCACTTTATCCCTGACTTGTTTGGAAAGCTCCTTGGTCTTCATGGTTGGTTTGTCGTATCACTATGTGAGTTGTGGCTTGAACAGAATCATTTTGATAACACACAGCCAAAGGCCATGACACTAATTTTGTGACCTTTCAAACTAATTTTTTGCAACTGAACTGACTTAGGGTTGCCTTAACAACGGGGGTGAATACTCATGCAATTGAGAATATTTTAATTTTCTTTGAAAATATAACTTACTTTTATAATATCAGCGTTTTTTCTCAGTTTACAGTAGATTGCGTAGATTCTAAATATAACATCCCAGTTGAAACTTTCCAGGGGGTGAATACTGTTACGACAGCGGAAGTCACGTGACGCTGCTAGCGAATTTTGGCGAACCCTCTTCTTTAGTATATAAGCCTGGCAGCGGAAGCCAGCGGGGTAATATATAAAATGTGTGTTTTGCACTCGCAGCGAAATTATCGAGATTTTCAATTGCTGTGATTTATAGCGTGTATTATAAAAGTTGTTAAGTTGAAAGTGATGATAAACGTACTGACCGTGGACATTCTGTGTACTAAAAGTTTGTATCGAGAAAGAATAAATTGGTTTAATCAAGAAAAGACTTCTATCACTGAAGTTCCTCAGAAAGAATTTATACCAGAAATTAACAAACAAGCAGATAAGCAACAAATTGTTGTCAGAAGTGGGGTGAAAAAGAGAAAAAAAAAGAAGATGGAAACGAGAAGTGGCAAATCAAACTACAGTTTAGAAGATTTGATGTCAGCAATATAAGAACAGCAAAATAAACGAGAAGAACGAGAAAATAAACAAGAAGACAGACTACAGCAGTAGTTGGAAGAGAAAGAAAATAAACAAGACAGTGGTTGGAGGAGAAAGAAAATAAACAAAAAGAGAGACTACGGCAGTGGCAAGAAAACCAGCACCAGTGGCAAGTGGAACACCAAAAAAAAAACAGGAAGAAAAACTCCAACAGTTAGTAAATTTCAAAGTGAATCAAATACATTAAAAGACGATTTACTGTCTTTTACACAGGGAGGACATATTAACCAGAGACCAAATAAGCCTCAGACAACAGGAAGCCCCTTCCAGTCCCCGCAGCTAAACCCTAATGTAGACATCTTCAGTTCTGCCAGAAGTCATATTCGAGACATGAGTGTCAGCAATAGGGGTGATCATTCTTAGGTCCTTCATCTTTCCATTGGGTGAGCTTGGCAATCTCAATTTGTGCTCTTATTCTCTCTATTTTCAGTCTCTCCTCTCTTTCCTTTTCTTCTTTCTCAATTTGTATTATTATCTTATTTTCTCTGTCTCTCCTCATCTCTCTTCTGTTGCCACTCTTCTTGTTGTTTAACAAACTTCAGTAGATCACTATATTTTAACTAAGTCACTCATCTCTCTATATTCATTTAGCAAAATCAGTCAGCATTGTTATATAGCATGATTGGAATCTCTACACTATTTATACTACCACTGCAGTTGTGCATATATAGGCTTACTTCCGCTGTTGTTCACGTCTCCTTCTACCGCCATTTACCACTGTATAACCCTGGTTAGCTCCCTAAATGTCAGGTTTTATAGGACTGGATTCTCTACTGTAGGTGTCTGTGACTTGTTGGCGATAATTTCAACATAGTATTAAATAGTTGTCTTAGTTTCATCAAAGCTCACACAAGCAGGTTCATTTACTTTAGAACACCCTTTGACAATACAAGTTGTTCTTCTCTGTCTCTGTTATTACAGTACAAGCTGTGAAACTTTCACTTTAGAAATCGCCACTATACAATCTTTATGGTTAAACTCACAATCATGCAGTTTAACTTCCCTTTTACTTTCACTATCTTACTTAATTTAACTTGCATTTTGTATATGCAGGTATTTATATCCCATGACAGAAAAATCTGGAAATTTCTGGACTTTTAGTAACAACAATATTACACGTAACGAGAAAAACTTAGAAGTAAGATGACGTCAACAATATTACAAAAGCCTAGTACAACAATTCAACTACAAACACAATGTATGACTCGTAGAGAGTTATGTAAGGAAACTTGTGAAAAGTATCACTTTTAAAATAATCATCTTTTAACACTCTTGTTATGAAACTAAATAATCATTAAATATTAAATCACAAATTAAACTAAACAATAGCTGAACAGTCTTGTATATCCAACATTCATTAATCTTTCTTTTTTTTAGTTTAATTGTGAATTTTATGTTACATTAAAGAGCTAACTCATCTTATAACTGATCAAACTGATTTTGAGTAAGTTTTATGAAACTGACACCAGTTTCTTCTAGCAGGGATGTATATATATTTCTAATGTTGCAAAAGATTATGTAAATTTGCGGTCACATGAGATGTAATATCATCGTCTAATGACTGAATAAAAATCCTGCCATTAACTTCAACAGATGTAGATATAGATAAAAAGTATTATTGCTGATTATTACTTAACTAGCGCATGATGGGGCAAGAACTATCAGCCCCACCCCAAGTATACGCTAATCTCATATTTCAGAGCTAATTGAAATACATAAATCTTGTGAAATCAAGCTTGACCAACAAAGACGCAGATAAGTGCAGTCAAGGCAATCAAACATCAGTAAATTTCTTTGTTAGCCAATTAAAATTAAGATCATACATCAAATGAATTCGTGGTATATTCATAGAATAATTATTGGTAAAATCAGTTAGATTAACAACTTCTAATATATAGAAAATCCAGTGCATTTTGATAACACTACATTCCAATAATGGCTTTTATGTCATGTTGCTTAGCAACAAAAGTATAAGCTAATATTATTGTTAATCTATTTACTGAAGCCCCCCAATAGCACAGCGGTATGTCTGCGGACTTACAACGCTAGAATCCAGGTTTCGATACCCGTGGTGGGCAGAGTACAGATAGCCCAATGTGTAGCTTTGTGCTTAACTTCAAACAAACAAAAACAAACTATTTACTGAAAGTATCAAAGAAATGTATTGACAATAAAACTGAAAAAATATTTGTTGATTTCTTAATTTAGAGTCTTCATTAATTAAAAAGGTTAATTCAGAAATGATTTATGTTTAAAATTGAATCGATATTTTCATTTTTTTACTTTAGGCTTATTATACCAACACTCACTACACTTATAAGGTTTCATGTCACAAACACACCCTCATGGATCCCTTGCACCCCCGTCACTAAAATCGTAATGGGCATATAGTAATCGAACTATTCTATCTGGATAAACGCATTTTGGATTTTATGACTCGTCCTATTTCGGAAAAAAAATCAAGCGCGACGTGACACGACAGACACTAGCTTTTATATAGATTAGATATTGTTAGTGATTCTGTAGTTGTTTAAATATCGCATATTGTAATTTTGGAATTAGGTTGTTTTTTTCATTCTTTTGGTTCTTTTTCCTAATTCCATTGTCTATTGAAATATTTATTAATCTTGTTGTAATGTTCATTAAAAGTTAGTATCACGTCTTGGCCAGCCATATACATATTAACTGTGTTTTTGGTGAGTTATAAACTTTATATTTCAATTGTTTGAAAGTTTCATTTTGAATTTCTGTGACTGCCAAAGAAAAATAAATTCGATTTTTTTTTGTGTGTGTTTCAGTCCTGGTTGTAGAGGTTGTTTGTGTTTTAGACCGTTACAATACGTCATTTAATAGAGAGAGAGGACACTACAAAGAGGAGGACCAGCTTTATAATAAAATGTCAGTTCCATTCTGTTGAAGTTGAGGATATTGAAGATAATAGGAAGGAGGTTGAATCTATTTGGGTTTCTGGCTATAAGGGTGGAAGGCTTCTATTTGGAATTTGTAACAGACTAACAAACTAATGTTACAACGAGATTAAGCTTTCATCTGTTAATTAGCCCATAGTTATGGGGTATTTTGATTTCAGGCAAATAGATTAGGAAACCATTCAGAATGATTTTTTTCATCAGTTGGCAGGGAACCTACTAGGAACAATGCTATTTTAGATTTATTGTTAACTTCTAATATATATAAAAGATTTATCGAAGATCAAAAGAGTTGGTCAAACAGGACATAACTGAAAATGGTATATGGAAAAAAGGTTGGCTGAAGATGTAAAACTAAACAAGTAGTTTTTTCAATAAGCAAGATGTTATGTTGGGAATAGGGTTTTTAAGGGGTGATAAAAGAAGTCTCATTTCTAATGCTTATGAAATGACTGAGTTATTACATTCTGTTTTTTTCTTCAATTTTTTTCAGATTTAAGTAGTTTTTTCATCCTGAAAAGTTGCAAGATGGAAACAAGATTAAACAATATTGTATCATGTATTGCAGTTCTTACCGATCAGAAAGTTAATTGTACACTACAAAATAATCACATATCTTTTACAACATCTTATGGGAGTAATTTACTTGCCACTATATAGTAATATGTTATATTGTATAAAAGATTACATGAAGAACTCATAAAATGTTTGGAAAGGGTCATATTTGTGGTTTATTTATTCAACCTAAGGAATTGTGTTATTTGACTTTTCGTTACTTTCATGATAGAAAATTCACCATTAATTTTATTGTTTTTGCTCTACCATTCACTCTCTCTTTCTATTCTGGCAGAAACATACAAATAGTTTCAATTTCCTTATGGAGAATATCACTGCTTGTTTCAGGACTATGAAATAATTTGCTTGCTCTGTTGACCAAATTACTATAAAGATGATGAACTTCTACGAAGCAATGTCATTGGTTAAACTTAATGCATCCGAGGTTGTAGCTTCATCTTTCTCCTCAGTGGCATATCTGTGCAATGTATTCAAAGCATTACACGTTTATTGCTGATGGTATCTGAAAATTTCCAAATTTGCTAGTAGATCTACTTGTCAACAAAGTTTCCATTATATGGGTCATTAGGCTTTTCAGTTATGCCACGGAAAGATAAGTTTCTTTTGGCCAAATAAAGAATGATAGCAAAGATCTGAGTTGAAACCATTATCCAGTACTTTTCCTCTTGCCTTATCAACTCCATTTTAATCCTACCCTTGGCAAGAACTGCACACATTAGTCTCTGCCATTTGTCAATGTTTGATATGTGCAACAGTGAATGAAATAAGAATAGAGACAGCACTTTTCTTTTGTTTCTTCTGCTAAAAAAGATTACAACAGAAACATACTACACTACCTGAAGAATTGGGATAAACAAACCAGGCCCTTAAAATTTGTTTCTTTTTTGCATTTGAATGTAATAGTTTGTGAAGTAACGGGGAATTATTTCATTGTTTTGTGGGAAAGGAATGCTCATAAATTGTACTGGAACCTTAGTTACAATCATACCTTGCTATGTATCGGTCAGTTCATCTGCCCCAAGAGGTGGATCTGATGAAATAACTGTTTCCACAGTATGTTGTTTGGTAGACTCAGAATTATCAACAACAGGATTCTGATCCTCATTAGAAACAGCATAATCTTCAACTTGCTCAACACCTTCTAAATCTGCGTCAGGTTGGCTTAGAGGCTAATTTGTAGGCTGAGCATATTCTTCTTGCTGTGTATTTGAATCACTGCAGCTATGCCTTTCTTCACTTGTCACATTTGTTTCCTCGCTAATAATTGATATAGATTTGAGTAATTTTGACATTTCATCCTTCTTTTCTGTAGACTTCTTCAGCTTTGAGGCACCACTTTCCCAATGTCTGTGAATAGTGTTACGTATTAGAATTTCAAATGGTGTGAAACCGAGCTAAATGATACTTTAAATTTAATAGTTAAATTGTACTTTGGATTTAGCAGTTAAGTAAAAGCCGATATATAGTCAGCTTACGATATTTGTCAACAAGATTGATACACACGGTTTTCTTTTTTAACACAAATATATTTTAATATACAAACAACAATACGATTTACAATAACAGTTATTACAAACAATGATTTACAAGCAAAAATTTCACAAAGTTACAAGCAATATAAAGTCTTCCTTCTAATCTAGAACTTCAATATCTTATCAAGAGTTCAGAGTTCACGATGAGCGAGTTAATTACGAGTTGACGAAGATATAATTCACTTAACAGGAGCTAGCTAGCTTTGTCTTTCGTTATTCACCAGTCACACACGCCGAGTTTTCCTACTGGTGACGTTAGGTAATGTTTTCAAAAAAGTGCTAATGTCCGATGTAAATCCCCTGAAGTTGAATGATTTGTAATGTTCGAACTTTGTAAATGATCCTGGTCAAATATCTGAAGTTTTCTGATTGATAAGGGTTATAACAATCACAGTTATAGCAAACTAATAATAGATACTAATGAGCTACATTAAGCGTTTATACATATATCAAGCGTACATACATATATTGTTGATTCTTACATTAGAGAATATTCTACAATTTTAGAGAACAGTTTCGCAATATATATTTAACTATATAAGTTATGTACACTTGTAAATATAAATTTAATTCAAGTAAACATTGATATTAAGACAAATATATAATAATAAATCCGTCACAATAGCCTGAAAATAAAATATTAATATAAAGCCTTAAAATGTTTTTAACTGTATTTGTATACGTAAAGTATTATATTTGAAAATCATGCACATACATTATTAGCAAAAATGAAAAAATTCAGAAATTAGTATTAGCCTAGTCATGGAAATTGTTGCACGGTTCATTTCATTTACAATACATAGAATAACTTATTTTGCTATACCTTCAACTTCGAATAAGATTTCAAAACATATTGTTGCGCCAGCGAGGTCACGTGACTAGTATCACGCCACCCGTTTTCTAGAAATATCCTGTTCCTTTGGAGTGCCCTAGCATTTGCTAAATTGGGGGTGGCCTGGTATATATAAGATGGTCACGGCGTAACGGGACAATGTGTAGGTAGTGTGTAATTGAACGGAGTATTGTTGAAGTTAATGTTCGTTGTTATAGCGCGACTGTTGAAATTAAGTGTATCGTAAAGTTGTATTCGGAAAGAATAAACCAGTTTTATTAAGTAAGGACTTGTGTCGCTAACGTTTTGTCGGAGCGAAGTTACGGAAAATCAACTAACGACTGGAGGCGTAACAAATTGGTGTCAGAAGTGGGATGAAAAAAATGGAAACGAGAGGCGGAAAATCAAACTACATCTTAGCAAACTTGATAGCAGCAATACAAGAGCAGCAAAAGAAACAAGAAGAACGAGAAAATTAATGGGAAAAGAAACAAGAAGAACGAGAAAATGAACGAGAAAAGAAACAAGAAGAGAGACAACAGCAG
>NW_013670431.1:59541-65828 GCF_000517525.1 Limulus polyphemus | reverse complement strand
ATCTTGTACTTTGGCGAATGCTCTAGCATTTACTAGATATAGGGTAGTCTGGTATATAAAAGAGGGTGACAACGTGACAGTAATGTAATATGTGTGTAGATAGTGAGTAATTGAACTGCAGTCAGAAGTATTGTTGACGTTCGTTGATATAGCGTTTGTTATAGAGCGATTGTTGAAAATAAGTGTATCGTAAAGTTGTATTCGGAAAGAATAAACCAGTTTTATTAAGTAAGAACTTGTGTCGCTAAAGTTTAGTCGGAACGAAGTTGCGGAAACTTAATTAACAAACGGAGACGTAACAATATCTATATCTTTCGATTCTTCATTCTCAAAAGCTTTGGATTTTCTTCAAGAAATGCGTTTAATCATCGCTTAGAAGGTAAGTATTTAAGCTTTTAGGATATATTGTATCAATTGTTAGTGTTTCTTGAACACAAATTGAAATTATTATCCCGTAAAAAATCCATGATTACTTGTGGGCCTACATTGATCCACTTATTAGCTGTAAATAATTTGTTGACACCTTGATTAGGGTATAGAATACAAATCATTGAAGTACAAAATTTGAAATTTTTGAGTTAAGTACAGAAAATGGTATACAATCATTAGTTATAAAAGTGTTAGGTACCTTGTTATGAAATCTCTTTTTCTCTTGCACACATACACATACAAGTACATAAATTATTCTGTTACGACAGCGGAAGGATCATGAATTATCGAGAAACCCCGCGAATGTCCGAGTTTTGCCAGACGCCCTCTTTTTTAGTATATAAGACCGGTAAATAAAGCCAGCGGGAGATAGATCGAAGAGATAGATTGAAGATATAGATAATTGAGTCAAGCAAACAGTAGGCACCGTAACTAAAGTTGTGAATCACTGTGATTTATAGCATGTGTTATAAAGGTTGTTAAGTTTGAAGTGACTGTGGAACTTCTGTGTATTACAAAAACTTGTATCGAGGAAGAATAGACTAGTTTTAATTAAGAAATGACTTGTAGTTCCTCGGAAAGAACTTAGACCGGAAATTAACAAACAAGCTGTTATGTAACAATTCATTAAGTGTTCATGTTATCTATTATGAAGATTTATAAACGCAATAGTGGTTGGGAAAATTGTTTGTTTGTTTTCTGAATTCCGCGCAAAGCTGCACGAGGGCTATCTGCGCTAGCCGTCCCTAATTTAGCAGTGTAAGACTAGAGGGAAGGCAACTAGTCATCACCACCCACCACCAACTCTTGGGCTACTCTTTTACTAACGAATAGTGGGATGGACCGTCACATTATAACGCCCCCACGGCTGAAAGGGCGAGCATGTTTGGTGTGACGGGGATTCGAACCCGCGACCCACAGATTACGAGTCAAGTGCCCTAACCACCTGGCCATGCTGGGCCGGGTTGGGAAAAGCTAAATTCAAAGAAAGAAGAAGAAAAAGCTAGAGAAAGTAGTAGCTGAAACTAGGAAGCTAATGGATTTATGGGCTTCGTCCTCTAATGCTGAAACTCTCGCCAGCCAAGACAGTGGAAAAAACAATGTAGACACAAAATAGTTGGATGCTGATAATTATCAACCTTCTCATACCCAATCGAGCCTCTGCTCTTAATCACAAAGTGTCAAAAACATAACCTCAAACCAAAACTGTAAAAAAATTATGTAGAGACTACAACAATCGATGCTAATGACCATCATCTCATCAAATTGAATCGAGCCCCTGCCAAAACGAAAAAAATCAATTATTGTAATGGCGATGTAGATACTAACTCATCCTTTAAATTCAACATTAGGACACGAACACAAATTTCTGACGAAATGAAATGTTTTATTTGTGCATCAGAAATTACATCTTGTCAGTATATGGCATCCACAAAATCGATTCTGGATTACAAGTAAAACTCAACTGTTCAAAGCCCCCTTTTTATTGCAAGCAATTGAATGGATGAAACGTTAAAAAAGACTGCCTTTGCTACTCATTGTAGAAAGGGAGCATCTTCTGCATTATATGCAAATTGTTTTCGACAGCAATGGAAACTTTTTTTGTTAGCAGCAAACGATTACTCTGATTGGACATATGCTGCAAGGGGCTTTATTTGGAACGAAACAAGTCTGCAGCATCAAAGTTGTGTCACTAAATTCGTTATTCAAAAAAAAAGACAAAATTAACAAGGCTTTAACAGACAAGATGAGCCAGAGAAACAATAACTAGCACCAGGTTCTAGAGCGTATTCTCTCAGTCATATAGTTTCTATCATACACGGGGTTAGCATTAAAAGGAAGCAATGAAGTAGTTTATTCAGTGTATAATGGCAATTACTTATGAATACTGGAGCTTTTGGCTGAATATGATACACTTTTGCTAAATACATACAAAAACGTACAAATAAGGGAAAGGTCATGTTTCATTCTTATCCTCAACTATTTGTGAAAAATTCATAGAAGTCCTACACAAAGAAGTTCTTACCGACATTATCCAGGAAATCCAAACATCCAAGTATTACTCATTGTCTATTGATTCTACTCCATACATATCCCACATGGACTTGATGATGGACTTGTTGAGAGACTTGCCACATTCTTACCAATAAGCAATCACGCAGAAGCAGAACTTGCCAGAGTTCTCATTAACTTCCTTGAAAAGAATGATATAAGAATTCAATATTGCCGTGAGTAGTCTTACGAAAATACATCCAATATGAACAGCAAATACGCTGGTATGCAAACCTTGGTCAAAGAGAAGAACCCGCTGTAATTGTAGTATTAATTTCCTCTTGATTTCATCTAATACTTCTCTGTTTTCTGTGGATTAGGTACGTATACTCTCTTTATTCACATTTGTATTATCATCAGTACACTTTGGTTACATTATAATTAAACCCCCTTCTTAGTAATTAGTAGGTCATACTGGAAAGGCATCTACAATTTTACTGTTCTAACTTAATTTATTACCCTTCTGTTAAATGTCTGAATTATTTCAACGTTATTATTGTGAAATCTTTATCTAATATTTGATTCATATTATTTCACACTTTAGTGCATGTATGCAATTGTAGATCAAACCTAACTTGCCTGGGTCTCCTAGTTGAGGGATCTTGTATATGTTGTGTTCAAGTATGGAACCACTGATGCTAAAGGATAACCATAGTATGTAGTCTATTTTCAGAACTGTTTCTTCATCATCACTGTTTCACTCTTTATTTCTAGCTTCTGTTTGAGTGTTTTATTGCCTAACAGCACTTGGCATTTCAGTTAGCTTTTCATATTTATAAGGCTTAGTTTTATGACCTTCATAACCTATATATATGTAAAACTTCAGTTTTCTTCCATATATCCGTAACTTCGAAATTCACAGAACTTGTTTGTTTTACTGCTTTATACAGATAATTTCATAACTTAAGCAAATTTCTTCGTGTTTTCCCTTTTAACAATGGGAGAATATACCAATACTTTATCCATAAACTTTAGGTAATTAATCTTTGCTTTCTTGTTTGCCTGCATTTTCCTACTTTTGGATACTTACATTAAGCATCCATTTGCTAGTATAAATGCTACTTGCATTATGTGCATCATTTCTTCCTTGTAGTCCTCATCTTAACCACTATTAACTTTCTGTGGACATAATATCTCTTGCACTATGGTAGCATGACATCTCCACACATGTAGTAAGAAGAAGGGAATTTCCCAAGTACATTTATTTGTGGCACTTCTATAGGCTAAACATAATAAAGTAACATGCTCATTTCATGTGTTCTGAACAAATTCATGGTATCGTATAGCATGTCTAGTAGAATTATGTTAAATCTCTTTACCAATCCATTAGCAATTAAATAGTATGTGGTCATTTCTATTTTCTTTACACCTAATACCTTACATATTTCTTTCAATAACTTTAAATATAAATTGTATCTGTCTGTCAATCACTATAATTTGATTTATGAAAGTTTTAGTCTATAGTTTATGTTTTTATAAGTGTCAGGGTTTTAAATATGAATGGGCTAAGGATTCTTCTACAATAGATGTCTGTGACTTGTTGGCGATAAATATGACAATAAATGCACAGCACACACTCAATAATATATATTCAAAAGAAGTCAAACTATGTACAAAAATTCTTTACATTATGGATATCACAGTTGTATCTCAAACTTTAAATAATTATTTTTTCTTGTAAAAGGTCCACTCAGGCTGATTCAATTACTTTAGAATCCAACTGAGAAAACGAAATATTTTTCTCTACTCTTATCACAATGGTATTAGTGAATAATTCACTTACACTACTCGTGGGTTACCACAGTTGTTTCCTGAACTTCAAATAATTGTCTCATTTTCATCAAATTCCACACAGACGGGTTCAATTACTTTAGAACACACTCTGACAAGATAAATTATTCTCCTTATATCTATCAAACTGTGAAACTCACTTTAAAATATCGCCCATCACAGCTAATTTCTCACATACTGGCTAACTTCACGTTTTCTAACTTTTTCTGACTGAATTTTACTTTTTCTCTACTTTCTACTTTTGTTCTAAACTAGTGCTCGCTTGATCGTTTATAGTTATAAGTTGATCACTGAACTTTCTGTAAAGTACACGAACAGCACTGATTTAACAACATTTGGTAACAAGAAGAATAAAGAAGTTTCGAGTAATGTGACGTCAACAATATTAATGGAGCCTCGCCAACAGTGTAATTGCAAACACAACCTACCACTCTTACTGAGTTACTTAACCAAACTTGTCCTAAGTATCGCCTTTAAAATTATTAACTTTTAACTCTCTTGTTATGAAAACTAAATAATAGTTAAATATTAACTCACTAAATAAATTAAATAATAACGCCTACACTAAACAGTTTTATATATCCAACAATCAGGCAAACATATGGCCTCTGGAAATCTAGTTAAATAGTCTGAAACAACTACTATATATATATTCCTAAAGTAGGATATTGATAAAGGTCCTAAAATATCCATAAATATAATCTGAAATGGCATTTGAAACTGTTTTTCCTAGGAGTATAGAACTTAGTAAATTATTTGAATCTGAAAATTGACTGAATCTTTAGTTGAGTGACAAATAACAGACTGGACACATTTGGGCCCAGCATGGCTAGTTGCTTAGGGTGCTCGTCTTGCAATCTGAGGGTCACGGGTTCGAATCCCCGTCTCACAAAACATGCTCGCTCTTTCAGCTGTGGGGCGTTATAACGTGATGGTCAGTCCCACTATTAGTTGGTAAAAGAGTAGCCCATCAGCTATTCTAGGGGCACCATATTTTGGCAGTTAAAGCTGGGCTATTAGTGAAATTTGCTAATCAATTAATCATTGGTCCTATCAATTGATTACATTTAACTAATCCATTATTCTCAAATGTGAGTTGGATAGTTGGAATAATAGAAAGTAGTAATAATTAGAAACAATAATTTTGATTAGTTGATTATTTTCGTGAATCTAATGGTAAGTGATTAAGCTGCATAACCTTTAATTAATCGAAAATAATAATGAGAAGTCACAATGGAAATATTTAAATTACTTGGATAGTTGGAATAATTAAAAATGGTAATAAACAGAAAAATAATTTTGATTAGTATAATATTTTCATGAAAATAATCAATTTAACTGTAATTTCCATTACTAAATCATTGTACATAATACTGTTACGTCTCTGTATGTTTGTTTGTTAATTCTTCTAAGATACAAGTCCTTTCTTTATCAAACTTGTTTATTCTTCCTCAATACAACTTTGTAATGTACTTAATTTTCACAGTTACACACACTATAGCTCACAACAATTCACTCACTTTCTATCGCGCTTAGACTTAATTGTCCGTCCCCGCAAACTATAGTTCCGATCTCTGTGTCTGCTATCCTCAGTTCCCGCCGACCGTAATCGCTGTCTCCGCTACGTCTCTGCCTCCACTACTGCTTCGACTCCGTCTCTCTCTCTCACTGTCTAGCGCACTTATATACGATAATACTGCCTTGTTGAGAGTCTTAGAAGTTTCTAGAACCGTGCTACCAGCGTCACTTGACTTCCGCTGTCGTAACACACTAGCAATTCTTCTAGAATACTTGTCATGTGACCCCTGCTGTCGTAACATACTAGTGAATCTTCTAGAATGCTCGTCACGTGACCCCCACTGTCATAACACCGTCATAGCAGCCATAGCATGGATACAGGGCTTGGAAGTCAAAAGGTCACATCCAGTTGCTTCCAGTTATGATAAACATGGTATCTCATAGTAATTTGTGTTGTTAAGGTAAAATTGTTAAATGGATAAACAATAGAGATTATA
>NW_013670431.1:57030-58710 GCF_000517525.1 Limulus polyphemus | reverse complement strand
CACGTGCTACCAGCGTCACTTGACTTCCGCTGTCGTAACACACTAGCAAATCTTCTAGAATACTTGTCATGTGACCCCCGCTGTCGTAACACACTAGCAAATCTTCTAGAATACTTGTCATGTGACCCCTGCTGTCGTAACATACTAGTGAATCTTCTAGAATGCTCGTCACGTGACCCCCACTGTCGTAACAATACTAATCGATGTAATTGATGCTCATGGATATTGAGTATATTAATGATATTGGTTAATAGAGTTAATTACAGAACTCTACCAGTAACAGTTCTCCTTTACAAGTTTAAGATAGCATCGAGAAAGAAGTCATGGACCTTTACAACATTGATTAAGTCCAATGTTCAGGAGAAAATTCTTCTATACTTGACAACTCTCTCTTGCACAATCGTCTCAGTTCAGTGACCGACTCTCTCTCTTGTTCGGGTTGTGTAAAATTTCATTTCAAGGGAACAAAGTATTTTTAAACTTAAATGTACATGAGTGAAAGATGGGTCAGCTGAATAATGAGAGATTCATCAAGATATTTATTGCAAAATAATTATTTATTCTCTGACTAATTAAGAACATTCAAAATAACCAATACTTAAAAAACACAGTTAAATATATCATACTTGTCATAAAGAGTGATTGCATTTACTAGAGTTAAATTTGAATTTTTTCTAGCTTATTCAAAGGAAATCACAAGCAAGACTACTGCTTTTGAGATCCTGTTCCAGACAGGATAAATCTTATGTAACCCACTTAACTCATTAAAGTCAGACTTAACCAAAGAGACTAGCACTATACATGTGATTGGTCATTTCCAATTAAAATCCAGAAAAGTCATTATCTCGAGAGATCATCTGATTGTGCAGCATAAAAAATTAGCTGTTTAACTTCACATCGCCTGGGATGACAAAAGGTGCTAGTATAGGTGAATGATACAGGACAATGAATAGCTAGAGAGAAAGGAACTTAATGGTTTTATTGGCCAATGTGCTATGTGGAAACTACACATACTTGTACAAATAACAACTTTTGAAATATTCTATATTAGTAAAATGAGGTGGAAAACATGGTATGCTTATGTATCACATATGCATTATTTTACTTTTTCCATAAATGTGCTTGTCTGGTGAAGGGATGAGATTCGTAAGTTATTAAATTCTATGATTGTTACAGAGGAAGTTGAATTGGAAATATCTAGGATAACATTCAAAGAAGAAAGCTCTTTTTTTCCTTGATGATACATATATCCTAAAGTATTTAAGAATTTAAATATGAAATTTGAATTTAGTGATATTTTTATCAGGTATATGAAATTATTCATGGTTGAAAGATTATTAATGTAACCTCTTTTAAAAAGAAGGGTCTGTGACGATATGGAAAAATTACAAACATTACAATTCTGTATTTTTTACCTCTGTACTAAGCAAGGTGTTGGAGAATATTTTTCGAGGTCATATAGAAAATAACCTTAAAGCTAACATGAAATATTTCTCAACATGGTTTAGGAAACTGTTTTCTTGCATTACTAAATTTCCAAAGTTCTGTAGTAAGGCTTCGATGTTTTTTTTGAATAGGTTGGTGTTGTGTGCCTTGTTTTTCTCAAAGCCTTAGCTAAAACTTTGAAAGTCAGTATTCTACTACTATAGTATAAAGAAAAAAGAAAGTAGGTAGTAATTA
>NW_013670431.1:34179-56816 GCF_000517525.1 Limulus polyphemus | reverse complement strand
TTTTTCTCAAAGCCTTAGCTAAAACTTTGAAAGTTAGATTTCTCTACTATAGATGAAAAAAAGAAAGAAGTGGGTATAAAATTGGCATATTTGTAGGAAGCAGAGAGGTTATAAATCAATATTCGTTATTCTGCAGTGGGGTCTAATTTTGAACTATATTTTATAAGTCTGTTTAATATTCTTCTTTGGAATAATTAAGTAGAGAATTCTCCATTAAATAAGCCTCCAAATATTTCTTTTTACGTACTCTCACCAACAAACATTTGATACAATTACTTCCTGCTAAAACATTTTTATCAAGCCTTTGACTTTCTTTTTTGCATATCACAGTACACCTTGCATCTTCATTCTTATCTTTGATAATTAGAACCTTAACCTTTAGACTGTTTTGTACATTCTTTTATTCTGTATGTATGTAACTTCCTTACTTAGCGTGCTTCTTTCATTCTCAACTTCAGCAAACTCCATTATTTCCTCCTATAGATCCATTGATTATTCTTTCCATGCTTTCAATCATGATAATTTAACTCGAAGATTCCAAAACATTATAAAATTCTAAAATACAATATGTTTGAAAAGTGTTACCAAATGAATATTATTCTACAACTTTGAGAAAAAAATCAAAAACTATAGTCTTTCATATAATGCCCGAATAGAATCGTGTAGTCCTCTGGTGCTGCAGCGCTAAGTTTACGGACTTACACCGCTAAAATACGGGGTTCGATTCCCCATGGTGGACACAGCAGATAGTCCAATGTAGCTTTGTTCTAAAACAAACAAACACTATCAGACCCATGTAATTTTTTTTATAACCAATTATTAACATTTTCTTAATTTGTGGATAAACATTACCAAAATTCATCAATTTCTAAATATCAATGTAAATGTATGAACAAATCGAAACTTTTCAGTAAACTTCTAAAATAGCTGAAAATCGATACATGGTTAAATGTCTATCAATGCGATATTCAGTTTCACTGCTGTCCATCAAAATTGTATAAGCCTCTGCAGTACACTACAAATTTTAAAATGTTAAGAAGAAAATAAAATGAACTTGGACAAGAAATGAAGAAAACACAAGTGAATGAATGAAAAATTAATTATTCAAACAACTCGTACTTCAGCTTGCTGAAGACTTAAAAATCTGGCTGGCGTCAATAATTTGTATTCGTAAAATTACTGGCTACTTGAGCTGAAGAAAGCATATGTTTGCTCAAGTTCAAGACAATAATAGAAATGATGATAATATCACACTTTCACGTCAGACTAAACTTCTAGTGAAATATCCTGCAATCCTAGATTACATATGTAAATAATCATTCTTATTATATGTATTCAAATGAGATAAACTCCACTTCTCACTAACTTTTATGCGTTTCTGTACTACCCCCTGAAATGAGTAAGATCTGTGATACAAAGCAAGTAAAAGTTTTACTGAACAATCATTATGATGTGTAACCTTTACTTAATCTATAAGATTAGTACAGGATTATGATATTTCTACAGACTTTAAACAAGAATATCAATTAATACAGAACAACTGCATAAAAATATAAAATTCACCTGAACTTACTTATATTTAAATACTTTACTAATTTAAGAAGCGTGAAACATCATAATCTTCCTGCTATTACAGAATAATTATTTATAAAGAACTACACTACGTTATTCTTACCATATGTTTTGCAATAGATAAATCATACAGGTTTGTGTGAATATTCAAGTTTTATGTTCAAAATGCAAGACAAACAAAGATATGACCTCATGAGCAAGTGGCGAAAGTACAATTCTTCTGCTTTAGATGATGTGATACTCCAAATCTGTCTTAGTAATTATTATAGCTTTTTCTGTTTGAAGCTTACTCGATGCTGTTAAAACTGGACCTTTTAAATGTGAAGCAAGAAAAATAATCTGCTGTTCACTTCTCTATCCTTTCATCCTGAAAATTATTTCGAACTGAGCTTGATAAGCCTCCCACCATTCATATATTGGTATCTCGATTGATCGATGTCGTTGAACTGACCTTGACGATGATTGAAGTAATAATGTGTGAAAGATTGTCCAGGTAGGCGCTGCAGTCACAGGTGTTAACACGTGTAGACTGTTATGAGTTCTTCTATTGCCTATGGCGTTGATAATTATATTTCAATTTGGAATTATTGTTTTAGTTCAGTTTACAGAGCCCACCAGTGGCACAGCGGTATGTCTGTGGACTTATAACGCTAGAATCCGGGTTTCGATACCCGTGGTGGGCAGAGCACAGATAGCCCATTGTTTAGCTTTGTGCCTAATACAAACAAAACAAACGGTTTACAGATGTTTTTTATTTGCATCGATAACCTTACATATTTTTTATATGTTTTTAGAGACCTTTGACATATGAGGAATATGATTATGTGTCTATAATTTTCTTCCTGATGTTTTTATATTCTTTGCCAAATATTTAGGGTATCCATTATCCAACAGGGTTGTAGTCATATGTTTTAATTCCTTATTCTTAGCATCTACTGCCTTACCTTACAAATCTTAATTCGAGAAACTAAGCAACTATACTTGCCCGCCTTTAAATTGATGGTGTGAGTTATAGTTGAGATATTTATCAGTATTTTCGAGTTTCCTTTAAAAATCTGTGTCATATAAGTTAAGAGTCTTGATAACCCTCATAGATAGGAATGGGAGTTTGTTATATTCTATATTTGCATTGTGAAGTTTGATGTTGTCTGTTCAGGAGTTCATAAATGCTGGAATTTTGTCTTTATTGTAAGGCTATTTTACAAATGTATCATCAATATATCTAAGCCAAATCTAGGACCTTGTAATGACCGTTCTAAATGGATTATGTTTCAAATGGTTTTGTAAAGTTCCATAGCAATAGTCAAAATGTTCAGTAAGGTTTTTATGAGGTTGCTTTCATTTCCATATTAGCGTATGGTAGAAATGGTTCTGACCAATGTTTATTTTCATTTTGGGACCTTCATATCTATAGCATTTCGATCTTCTATATGACAGCAACTGAACTACCAAGGGTACCATTTAAGTACAACAAGGGACCTGTTGGTCTATCTAGACCATCCCATCTACTAAATTAAACTAAACTTAAAAAACTCAGAGCTAGCCCTTTCATTGTCACCATTAAGTACAAAAAATATTATACTTCAATATCATCAATTTCCTTAACAATCTAAAACACTTCAATCAGATTATTTTTTCTAGAGAAAACAATTTCAGAGATCTTAGCCTGTTCTTGTACGACCTTTCCATCCTAAGTATCATCCTAGTTCTATGAACCCTTTTCAATGATGCAGTGTCCTTCCTAATGTAGTGAACCCAAGATTTTACACAGTATTCCAAATGAGGTTTAACTATTGACCTATATAATAAAATTATACCCTATTTTCTATACATATAGATATAACCTAAAATCCTATTTGCTCTACCACTAGCAATAGCATACTGCTTGGTTGGCTTAAGGTAATGATCAAGTGACCTAAATGTGAGACAGCTTATTTTGTTTCAATAGGTTATGTACATATAACTTATAATTCATAAGCCTTGACTCACAAGTTCGACCAACTCTTATAAACGTTTACAGTGAAAGTTAGAATGTTGAGTGAGAAACCATATGATACAAACAAAGCATTTATTATATAAATGCTAAGATAAAATAGTTTGTTTCAGTACATCTCAATTAATAAATCAGTACAATATAGTACAAGGAATACGGCAAACAACGTCAGGTAAATGTTTTTTTTATTCTCCCAAACGTTTTGGCTTACGCCTTTTTTAAGGGTATTTGAGTGTCACAAACTATGAAACTGAATTTAAATTATAGTATCCGAAAAGAACTTATCCCTAACATCTACAGATATATATTAACAAGTTTTTTTATGAAGCATTTTGTCAAGTGCTTTTTGAAAATCGAGATACACCAAATCCATTGTATTCTCTTCATTTGCATAAGAAGTAACCTATTCAACGAATGTCAGAAAATTAGTAAGACAATTATTCCCCTAGTGAAATCATGTTTACTATTCTATAAAATAGACTTTGTAAAGCATATTTTATCAGACTTTCAAAAACGTTCCCAACACTGATGTAAGACTAATAGGCCTATAATTAGAGAAAATGTTTATCACCTCCCTTGAAAGGAGGAATAACTTTAGCTAACTTTTAATCTTCTAGCACCTGCTTACTGTTCAAGGACTTAGAAAAAAATACTAGCATGTGGCTCACATATCCTTAGCCTCTTTTAAAACTCTTGGATAAATATTATCTGGTCAAGGAGCTTTATCATTCTTTTAGTGTCCAAATTTTTTCTTAACAAACTTGGTATTCAGGTATCATCTTGTTTCAATCTATCAACTGTTCAGGACGAGGAATATTACTTAAAACTTCATCAGTAAAAAGTAAAGAAAACGTAGAATTTAGTAACCTAGCCATGTCATAATCAAAAGAAATGAGCCTTCCTTTGGCATCTGTCAAAGAACCTACTTTCATTATAACATCTTGCTCACATTTAAAGAAATTCTTCTGTGTGAACATTTTCCTTACCTGAAAATGTATTTCCATTAGGTACTCACCTTTTAATACAGAAAGCTATCTTTCCCGTGCGTCTGCCTTGGAGACTTGCATGCCATTAGCCTTTAGACAATGAATACAAAGTTGCATTAGAATTGGGAAGGAAGAGTGGAAAGTGTGTGTGAGGATGCGTGTATCTACCGGAAATATATTTTAAGGTAAGGAAGCTATTAAATTCCTAGGTGATACACACCTCTAGCACAGAAAGCTAGAATCCCGTATTGATATGGTGGAGCGACCAGTGTGAATGTTACCTAGATAAGCTCCCTTTACAAAGCACTCAAAAGAAACCCATGGAGGGTGATTCCCAATTGCAGGGGCTCCATAGAGGCACACTCATGGGAGACTGCATCTCATCTCTTCCAGGGTATATTCTATGCTCAGATAGAAAAGGAGTAAAAGGCAAACAATCCACAGGTATGGGCAGAATAAGAACATGGCTGTCTAAATACTTGCACACAAGAGGTCGGAGAGCCAATATGTTTAGAAGACTTTTTGAACAAACACTGACTCCTGGAGGAGGGCACAGGAATTATTATTGCATGTTGTTCTCAACTCTACTGTCAGACTCTTGGTCCAATACCAGGTGTGGGAGAAGCACACAGAATACATGCCATAGATTGTATAATTTTAGTATTTGCATTGATTCAACAGAACAGTCATCTGGTACAGGAGGAGGACATGATTTATTAAAAAGTGCTCACCTCAACTGAACTGAACAGGAGATGAATATAAGTATTTGGTAGGTTAACTCCAGTCCAAAGCCAGGTGTCATTAGACATGTGTCTTTCAGACCATGGTAGGAGGATGTCATAAGAGTTTTAGCCTCATGAACAGGAAGCAGAAGGAAAAAGCAATTTCTGTTCTGACACCCCAATCAAGGTACATGTGTGCAGACCCAGTACATAACCAACACCAGTCCACCTGGGAACCCGACATCTCAGGAATGGTACTTCAAACAAGGTTAGGTCAACTTTGATCTAAAACCAGGTGGCATTGGGAATTTTTTCTGGTCTGTGGTAGGAGGAAGATCCTTATCAACCACATGTGTGAGGACTTATCTTGGCTGGTCCTACACTGATCCAACACCAAACCACCCACGAAATGACATCTCAGTGGTGGTAGGATGGGGACGCTGGTATGTTATGAGTATAATTATGACAAGGGTGGCCTGTGCTACACTAACAGTTCCACCACTGCCATACTTCCTATCAATTGGCACTATTTGTTTAGTTCCTAATCAGTGAGGGTTGTCCATGGTCTACCACCCCAGCAACTAATAATTGGTAAATGCAAGGAACTCCACTGTTTCACACAAAGAAAAGGGAGGAATTCACAGTGGAGAGACCTGGAGAAAATATATGGATCTTCATCAGATGTCAGCCAGAAAGGCCTGTTACTGGAGACATTACAATGGGTGACTGCATAAACCTATATTGAAATCCAGCAAGTGTGAGCTAGGGACCTAGAGGAAGAGGAATCCCAGGGAATGAAGAATGGAAGACAGAAATGCCAAAAAGTGAGATGTATGACCTAAAAAGCAACAAACAGCCCGACCAAGGCAGAAAGTCTTTCTGGATCCTAACAAGCATAGAATAATGAAATAGAAGGATGGATGAGATAAGAAGAGTAGAGGTCTCCTCTCCAAGTGGCTGAAGACTGAGGGAGGAAGGACCAGACAGGAGAAAAAAGAAATACGACTGAAGAAAAGGTAATATAAATTGCAGGTTGCCAATGGCTTGAATGGGCATGGGTAAGAACGTGCAGGATAACACTGAGATCCCAGGTGGGCATGGAAACAGGACAATTGTATGTATAGATAAGGATAAATCTGAACAAGGTGGACAGAACAGGGGAGGAAAAGTGGTGAGGACAAGGCTATCTAATGATTTGGAGTAAAATGGTGACAGAAAAGCCATGCTCCCTCCCCCTCATGTGAGTGTAGGATCAGGCACAATGATACCCAGAAAGGGAAGACTTTACCTGATGGAAAGGTCTGTTTCCATAGGTAATGGACTAGACTAAGCCAAACGTGAAGGTGAAAGTACAAAAGCCAATGATGGAAAAAGAGATCGTAGATGTAGAAGTAACAGAGTGTATAAATGGTAGGGAAAGAGGGGGCTAGGTTTGCAGATGGCCAGAGAACCAAGGTTAAGCCAGCCTGAGGGTACTATCAAGAGGAAACAATAAGGAGTGTCTCTAGTCAAGGCAGGACCTTAGATAAAGGCTGGAAAGGTGGGTGAACATTATGACAAGTGAAAGACCAGATCAAGCAGAAGGCAGCGACAGCCAGGATGGAGAAAATATTATGAGAAGAGGAAGCATGAAAGTGAGAAGGATGTCTAGGCAATGATGAGTAGATTCTGCAAGAGAGAAACCTCAATAGTGAAGAGAGGTGGTCTGCAACCTGGTCATAGTACTAAGTATATGGCTAGCAAGGAAATCAACCAATTGAGAATTAGCCCAAGGAGAAAGGTTCGAATTTTGCAAGAAAGAAATTCTGGATTAGATTACCTCATGTTGATTAATTTAGGAAAAACCAAGGAGTTTTGGGAATAGAACATAAAAAAATGATCTACTAGAAGTGGCAATAATAGTATCATGCCCAATAGTGTACCAGAAGTTCAAACACATGGATATGGATGAAGGACTCGTCTTGGGTCCATGCACCAAATGCAAATTAGACGATCAGGGGTGCTCTCCGACAAGATGGGGAAGCATAGGTGAAGAGCTGAAGGTCCAGATTTGGTGATGGTATTGAAACACTGATGGTAACACGAGATCAGTTCAACCACCCATACAAATGTTAGAATGGAGAAAGGAACAGGAGAACCAATGAGGAATAAGCATTCCCACGAAGTCCTGATCACCAAACATGAAACATGCACAGAATGATTAGGACAGGCACAAATCCTAGTGACAGTAAGTTCCGATGCAGATAGGCAGATGGGAGAAGGCTTATCCCAGCTTAGAATGAGTTGAAAACATCCCCTTGGTAAGTAAGATATTGATTGGAAGAGGAGAATTGGTGAAAGTGGAACACAGCCTAGAAGAGATGTTGAACATAGATGAGAGCATAAGGAGAAAAGGAAACAAGAAGAAGTCTGAAAAGAGTAAGGAAGTGGAAAATCCGAAGGTAAAATGGAGAAAACCCCTGTGTGGACAGAAAAATGGACCAAATGAGCTCAAACTGCGACAACCTGGCACCTACACGACCCAACACGATGGAAAGATCACCAATAAACCCACTGGGATTGACACCAGGTAGAAGAGGAAGTTGGGAATCAAAAAGACAGAGAACAAAGAACAGTTACAATGGTGGAGTGTAGGGTTGTGGACAATGTGAAAACAACTTATGAAATCGAGAATTGATTATGAGCAGCCTCAACTCGTGATTCAATCAAATCAGGAATATCTCTAAACTAGAAGGCAAAGAAAAAGGGTAGGCAAAGGGCTTGAAGAATGGAAGAAAGAATTCAAACTTGGGATAGTAGAGAATCTATAACCCCTATAACAAAACCCCAGTAACAAGGAGGTGAGTGAGCAGGAAAGGTAGTAATGGAACAGCTATAATAGGGAGGTGAAGGGAATGAGAATCACTTGCAAAATGCTCTGAGACAGGAAAGTTAAGGAATTGCAGCAAAAAAGGATTAGGAAAAGACAGGAGTATCTGGTACTGTGGTGCAAAGGCAAGAGCAATCCCAAACAGCAGATTCTCGAAAGGGGAAGCAGAATGACCAAAATCGAGAATCAGATAGGGAGAGGGGAGAGGCTTAATGTTGCAGTCCAGAAATGGTACACAATATGAGTTAGGGTTAGGTTTAAGAGACAGGGAACAAGCAGAAGAATATAACACACGTGAAAGAAAAAGAAAGACTACTAGATTGGAGGTAGTCTGGTATATATAAGACGGTCACAACGTGACGGAACAGTGTGTAATTGAAGGAGTAATTGAACTGCAGTCAGAGAGAATATTGTTGAGTACGTGAGACATTCGTTTGAATTATAGCGTTTGTTATAGCGCGATTGTTGAAATTAAGTGTATCGCAAAGTTATATTCAGAAAGAATAAACCAGTTTTATTTAAGAAAGGACTTGTGTTGCTAAAGTTTCGTGGGAACGAATTTACGGAAAATTAACTAACGAACAGAGGCGTAACAATATGAAAAAAAGAAAATTTACTGTGTGGCTGGATCGCCACAAAAGTTTTCGATAAACAATAACCGAGACATTTCCATTATTTTTTCTCTTGGCCAAATGATTCATTTGTAAATTAAGAAACGCTTGGGTCAATTAAAGTTCTTAAAAACACTGTTAGAATAATAACACCATCCACAAGTTTATCATTATGTGATATATTCTGGTGAACTAAAATAACAGTAGAACTAAACCATACAGCTCCACTTGATAACTGGAGATTCCATCAAGATGTCGACTGCAGAATAATACAAGAACTCATACTTTACAGAGTTGATGTTAGACATAATAACGAGGCTAGATACAATTGTAAAAGAAAATTAACAATCTTTCTTAAATGTGAAACAGTGTGTGTAGTCGCAGTTTATGTCAGATCATCGCTTCTACTGTATGTTCGCAGGTTAAAATCGTCTTCTAGACTGACAAATAAAAGGTTTCTTAGGTTCATTTCGTATATACCCAAAGTCATATGCAATACCAGGGAACTGGTCATTCTCATTTCACATAGATGAGGCCATAATCTCTAGATATCACTAGAACAATCGCTGAAGGACACTGCTGTAGAAATCCTTAAACAAGGTTGCATTAAGGTTCTTTGGGAGCGGTAGCAGTAGTACTTACTTGGAGAATATCAATGAAACAAAGTGCTACGTCTCCGTTCGTTAGTTAATTTTCCGTAAAAATTCTTTTCGAAGAAACTTTACCAATACAAGTCCTTTCTTAAATAAAACTGGTTTATTCTTTCTTAACACAACTTTGTGATACACTTAATTTCCACAGTCGCGCTATAACAAACGCTATAATTCACAACAAACGTCTCACGCGCTCAACAATAAGTCTCTCTCTCGGTCCGCAGTTCAATTACACATTGTTGCCGTCACGTTGTGACCGTCTTATATATACAAGACTACCGCATATCTAGTAAACGCTAAAGCATTCATGAAGGAACAGGATATTTCTAGAAGTCAATGACGTGTTACTAGAGTCACGTGACTTCCGCTGTCGTAACAAAAGTTAATTGCAAGCAAGATCAACTTAACGGTTTTCTCGACCACGTATTATGTGAAACCTGCACATATTCAGAACAAAGAATGGATATAGAATAAATATTATAATAATACAATAATATAGATATACACACAGTATAATAACATACCACGATTGTTAGCTATTCTGTTAACTATAAGGAAGCTAGTAATATTATCTTGTAATGTAAGACAAATATTTTTTTATTCGTTATCAGATCTAAACCCGGGGAAATTGCCAAGAAAGAAGCAGAATTATATCACATTTACTTCAAGTTATCTAAATCAACTTGTCCTGTTATCTGGATCCAATTTAATGCCACTACTTTTCAAAAAATGTCTCTTGCGAACTTAAAACTAGAATGATTTTGAAGAAAAAGTTTTCTAAACTTAAAAAAGATCAGATGATGGTAATTTGACTACAGCTAGTAAAACTAGTTATGAAATAGAGAACACTGAAACTCATCCAAAAGTGTTGAGTGATCTTCTCATAACAGTTATGACACTTATATCAAAGTTCTTAATTTAGGAGTAAGTAAACTAATTCCACCTTCTACCGAAGTTTGTTTGTTTTTGAATTTTGCGCAAAGCTACACGAGGGCTATCTGTGCTAGCCATCCCTAATTTAGCAGTGTAAGACTAGATGGAAGGCAACTAGTCATCACCACCCACCGCCAACTCTTGGGCTACTCTTTTACCAACGAATAGTGGGATTGACCGACACATTATAACGCCCCCACGGCTCAAAGGGCGAGCACCTTATCCACCTGGCAATTCTACTGAAGTTACTACTAATGTAGAAAGTAATTTATAGTCTTTGGTATAGAGCGAGCTGAAAAACATTCCATTAGAAATGCCCCTAAAATTCGAACATTTTTAAAGCAAATTTTGCAGTTCTTATGGAACTTAAAATTAATGAAAATATTATAATAATCAAAGATGATATGGGGAGTTGACGAGTAATTTTAAAGCATCTAGATGGTATCGAAGTATATTAAATGTTTTTAGTTATGCTGAAGTAAAACATTACCCTACTAAATGTTGGATCACGAGTTTATATAAAAATAAATTCTTGTATCGTTTTCAAAGAACATGAAGCAACTAACCTTATTCCTAAATGGTACAGTTTACCTCGTCTTTACGCCCTCCCAAAAGTATAGAAGCCCACTTTGACTTTTAGACCTGTTGTTTCGTCTATTGGATCCTGGCACACTCCAATGTTTAGTATATTCTTAAAAGTTTTTCTTATTTAGCCTAGTACCGTTATACTTTGCTCAATAAAGTCACAAATAAAGAAAGACAAATACCTGCCGTTTTCGTAAACTGGGTATTATAAACAGACAGAAAAGGCAAATGAAAGACCTACGGGAGTCCTAAATCTTAAAACCAAGCCTGTACAAACTTTGGTAAGTAGCTCAAAAGTGGAGGTGATGGAGAAACTACAAGGAGATCAGTTTCCCGTTTGTTGACAAAGCAAGATCTCTATGTAAATAAAAACAAGTTCATTAAATTTTTTTTTACATTATTTGTATTTCATCGAAGTGTGACATTATTGGTAGAAGGTGAATACTTTTTCAAGGTACTGTATGTGTTGTGTTTTCATGCTAACTGATTCCTTGCACAAAGTGCTGCATTACAGAAATATTCCTGCAGGTGGAGTTTGAATTGGTGGACATGTGTGTCTTTAGACTGCTTAGGGCCTTGCAAAGTTCTGATTGTACTCAGCTTGTTACACAGGCACTGGTCCTCCCCCATGTATGTCAACGGAAGGATGGCCCTTCATTTAAGCTGATCTTCCCAGTTGTAGAGGACCCACGTCTTTATCCATTTGGCTCTTATCTCCTGGTACTGACACTTGAGCAATGAATCTGCTTTAACATGGGCCAGTTTTTTGATAACCTTATGTGCCTTGAAATAGAGTTCTTACCTGATCCCTTCCGACATATTTCTTGTATTTTCTTTGCCAATGGTGTCTTGGAGACTTTGATGATCTTCTAGAAAATCCAGTCTTCAGGGCCAAAAGCTTCGTTGTTGACAAAAGGAATCATTCTATGAGCCATCTGGAACGTCTGCACTGCTGTCACCCCAGTCTTTGTTGCCAACATCAAAAGTTCGGTGGAGCCCACTCTGCTTTGATTTTCCAGGAACTGGATGCCAATTGAAATATACCTACTGTTGGATAACTCTTTATAGGCTTAAGAATGTATTGGTCGCATTGGAGATGCGAGGAAATCTGTCATGTTCTCTTTGTGGTACTCCATCCTATGATGGGACAAGTCACTGGACTCCTCTTTTCTTTGGTCTTCACCTCCTAGGGTATTGTCAACAGCAATACTAACTCGTGTTAGTGGGCTCAGCTCCTCCAGATGTGATGGCATTGACTCTAATGATCCAATACTGGGAACGTTTTTGGAGTTTCCCAGCAGCACCAGGACCTTCATTAGCTGTCATTGGCAGCTTGACCCTGGAACACATTAGTGCCAACCATTTCTGTGATTTAGCAAGCTCTTCCAAGTTAGATGTGTTGGTAAGCAATGGGCTCGCTTATTGTAAATATTAATCCAGTACTCTCCATCTCATTGACAACTTTACATACTTTGCTGTGAAGGAAATCTTGGGGCATCTTGGAGCACCTGACAGACTTCAGAGATTTATGGGGAACTCATAGTAGTTTAGGAAAAGAAGAAAAAAACAGGACTGTAACTCTAGAACAAGTCAGGTCAGAAACAATAGCTAGTCACAGATCAAAGTTTAGAATGAGATACTGATTGTGGCTGGAAGTTGAACTTAAATACTGATATTCCAGATTTAAATGCAATGGTTGATTGAGTTCTAATTGGTCAAAGGTTCATCTTAGTGCATAAGTTAAGGGTAGTCTTAATGTATACTCATCTGTAGAACATGTACCCAAGGAATTTGAGGACTTCCCAATTTTCTAGCTTTCCAGGATTTTCATTTCATCAGCTACCTGCCATGCTATTCTCTGTTGCCCCTGATGGAAAACATGAATATGCAAGACAAACTCTCCAACCTGGCCTCAACCCTAGTATAATGTTTGGTTATTATGTAGACAGAGCCTAGTTCTAGTAGAAAGGAATGAAGCCGAGATTGCTCGGGTCTTACACATTCAAGCTGACTCAAGTTTGGCACTTTGACCATTACCCCTCGCCAATGCTCTAATAGCTTTTCATTAGGAACTTTCCTCCATTTACAAATTGTATAACAATAGTACAAATTAAAAAGTTTCACCTTGTGGGTGATACCTTCCAGCTCCCCCTATTACACTTATAGCCACATTTTCATGATTTAAAACTGTATTTTGTAATAAAACAATGTAAATAAAATATTCAGTAAAACATTTTGTTTATTCATATTATTTCAATTTGCATGACTAAAAAATACTCCTATCACAACTAAATAATACATTAGGCAAACAACATGTATATATTTGTCATCTAAGACATTATCTGTGAATTTCATGTACTACTGACAATTTCACACACTCATTAATATTTCAACTTGATAAGTTCACTCACAGTTTTGGTTGATGTATTATATTTATGTTGTTATATGTCATGTGTGTGTGTTATTTGTGGTTTTCCAGAAATCTTTTATTTGTTAGTTAGCTTTTAAGTAGGAACCAAATTCCGTTGAGAGTAATAAAAAGAAATTACTTTTGGAACCAGTATTTCCACATTAGAATCAGTGAATTATCAGCTCAGATATTCAGTTTTATAGAATATATATATATATATATATATATTTGTGAACGAATTTGCCCTCAGTAGTCCAAGTAGAAAGGAACTGATTTTACCTTAAGTTACTACATATGGCCCTTCACACAAGCCAGGTTTTATGTCTGTGAAATCTTGCAGTGAAAGCACCACAAAATATAATTCAAAGATATTTTCTGTTTCTAGGTTGGTGTGCACTTCTTTGAAACTATGTATATTCCACTGATGCAAAAAAAATCACCATATAATAAATGCATATGCGGAGTGAGTGGGTGTCTGTTTCTCTCTCTACACACACTCAACTATATTTAAAGTAATATTTACATATTACTGTGCTTCAGTAATTGACTTGAATACACATTTCACTCAAAATATATATACTAAATAATAATTTGACTTTCATGTAGTCATCACTTAAAATATCTTTCACTGTGGATGTTTTGGAATCATTTCAAATTTCATCATTAGCATTAGAACCTCAAAAAGTTAGTTCATGATATTCTAACTACAAAAACAACATTAGTTATTATGTGAGTAGTTTTTATATTCAATTGGAAGTTTAGAAAAAACAGTTTTAAACAGTAACAATATAAAACGTGCAGTGTACATGTTTAATAGCATTGTCAAGAGAAAACATGTAAAGAAAGGCTTAAATATAAGTATAAAAAATACATCTTTAAAGTAATCATAATAATCAAATAAAAAAAGAATTTGAAAGTGATTAAATTAATGACAACAGAGATGAGTTGATGTTATTATTTAGTGTTGGGTGATCATTGAAAATGGAAAGGCTTTCTTTAATAAAGAGTTTATAATCTGTTGTTCTAGAGTGGATACTTTTAAAGTTTTCTAGAAGTATGGGGTGGTGGTTGTAATTCTCACTATGTAATCGAATACAAGAATCAGTTGGATTAGTTAGCTTATATCTGCCTCTAACTGAAATTTCCATATGCTCGTGTGCACGTATTTGTAGGTGACGTGTAGTTTTATCAACACAGGTAGCTTTACAGCTACCACAAGTCTATTTATATACAACCCACAAGCACATAGAAATGGGTAGAATGTCTTTGGTTTTTAACATATTGTTAGTTCTAAATGTTGACGTAAACGTAGCTTAAGTTGTGGGTAATGTGTCTTGATTAGTTTTTAAATTTGAGATTTAAGTTTAAAATTTCATTTGTCCATGAAAGGAGTGATAAGAACTAGTGGGTATTTCGAGAGATGTGTAACTTCTTAGTAAGTTGTATTTTAGTTGTTAAAAATGTTAGTGTTATAGAGTGGTTGGTTATTTTAGAGCAAAGCCAGGTAATAAATTAAGGGGATAATCATTACTTTGTAATGTTATGAATTTTTTAAATTCCTGAGTAAAGACAGAAGTAGTTAGAACAGATATTATACACTCTGTTTAGAAGATCTAGAACCAGGTTATGTTTGAAAGAGTCTGGTATTAAACTGTCGAAATGAGTGTATAAGTCAGTAAACGTTTTTCATGGTAAACAGATATGACAAGGAGATTGTTTACTTTGTTTACTTGAATGTTATTTTTTCCTCCATCTCACATGTAAAGTTTATACATGAATGTTATGAGTTTAGATATTGTAAAAACTTCTTGGCATGATCAGTGTTGTGAAAGAGTAGAAAAATATCATCAATGTATCTTCTACATAATACTGGTTTCTAATAAAGGGGTAACTATCCAGCCACTGATGTTCATAATAACAGAGAAAAATATTTGCAAGAGTCAGACCTAAAGTTCATACCATCACAACTCTGTCTACCTGATCATAAAGTTGACCATTAAAAACAGTGATTGTCCTTGAGGGTCAATTTAAGGTGTTTGAAATGTTTTTGGTTAGAGTGCAGAGCATTTTTGGTACAGAATAACCGTTTATTAAATATTAAATTAAATAACGAATTGATTTGCATTAGGAAATTTAGATATGTCTTGAGAAAGGAGAAAAAGGTCTATAAAAGTATATTCCTTCTTAGTTAGTGAACTTAATGCAGGTTCAAGATATTTAGCTAACTTAGTAAAGCACATCACATACAAATCAAAAAAAGAGAGAAAAGGACTGCTTAAACACAGGTGTACTCTTCCATCAAGATAATGCAGTATCTCTTTTCTTTAAAGGTCAGATCATGACTTTTTCAGACACACGTCGTATAACATTTATGTAACATCAATTACCGCTTTAACAGCAGAATAAACACTGCAGTTTCTCTGAATTTCTAACTTAACCCAGTTGAAGAAAAAAATGGAAACAAGTATGAAAAACACTCTTTGTTGCACAAGACAAACATACAGTCAAGATATGTGCATAGAATGAATTCACAACACTACTCTCTAGTTTCTGATAGTTCTATCTCACAGGAACATTTGAATAAGACTGAGAGAACTTACTATTATATATATACGTATCAAACAGGTCAATTTTCAATTGCCATCCATGCCACATGGTCATTCTATAAGTACAAATAAAGGTGACACGTTCTTCAGACATTTCTAATCCTCTATGTGACTAAATTCACTAGGTTTGCTTCGGTTATTTGTGTGAAGCAACACACTAAATTATTTGTGCTATCTGTCCCTAATTTAGAACTGATACGCTAAAGGAGAGAATGCAGTTAGTCAACAGCACCCTCTGCCAACTTTTGATTGGGCTACTCTAATTGATTTGTGGGATTTCATTGTTACTCTTACATGCTAACCACTAGGCCATACTCAGCCTTAGCATACAATATTCACAATACATGCTCTAAATGTATTTGTGAAAAATCCTGGTGAACAAGTAATTTTCACTTTTTAAACTAAAAGGAAAAGAAATAATTGTTGTTTCACACATCACTCTGTAATGATAAATAGACAAGCCATGTAAAATAAAAATATATTTTTAATAAGACTTACATTGTACATTATGATCATTTTAAAAGTTCTGTTAATTTCCAGAAGAAATAAATACATAAAAATCTTGCAAGAATAAAGGTTTAAAAATTTCTTTAACGTCAGATTTTTTGTTTAAAAAATTTCTCTAATGTCAGATTTTTTAACTACTGAAGCCTACTGACATAGTTATCCATTAATAAGGTCAAGTTACTTTCCAATAAAGGGAAAAAAAATTTACTGAATGAATATTTATCCTAGGTTGCAGAAACACATGACACAATATTTGTTTTATTTTAACCTTTTTCTTCAAGTAATGCATGTCCACTGTTTTATTAATTTCTATATTTTGAGCTTAGTAAAAAAAGAAGTGGCATGAGATATCAGTAATATAAAGGTATTAAATGTCAATACTGATTTGAACAAGAGTTTTACGAAGAATAACTGTACAATTTTGTACTGACAAAGATTCTGGTATTTGAAACTACCATAGCTGACATTTTGCTCATCTGGTGAAACATCAGTTATGAAAATCTTGCAGTGTGAAGATAAGTCTTGTTTTCCAAACCTTAAAAATACAACAAGATATCAAAAAATTATTTCAGAGTTACACTCATTTACTCAAACGATACAGTTAAATAATTTTATTAGATGTGTTTTAGTATTCCAAAGCTAATCACTATTTAACTACATTAATATTAACTTCATGTATTAAGGGAGATGTAGAGAGTAAATAATGGAGATTTGAGCTCTGGGACAAAGAAATATTTGTAGTTGTAGGTTAAAGCATTTTTCTGGAGCAGTATTTATGTATTATTTCAATACTTTTAAAGTCTAGATTTGGGTTTATCTTAATTAGTTTAGTTGGAATTGGACACCTTTTTTTTTCTTTTTAGGTAACTACTAGTACTGGGTTATGGGATAATACAGCTATTAAATATTAGATTAAAATAGTTTTTCTAGTGTTAGCTAAGTAAGATGGATAATTTGTTTAACTTTAAGGTTTAAATTAGCAAGTTATTGCATGTAACTAGAAACGTTGTGGTACTGACATTGGTAATTAAAGGTATAAGTAGTGGGTAGTAGAGGATTTTGGTGATACACTTATCTACAATTAAATATTGCTTAATCTACAATTTGACTTAACAAGTTGTTATTATTGCAATGTTAGGATTATAAGAAATAAACTGGATGACCTTACAGCTATGGTTGGAACAGAAGGTTTAGATGTAATGGGAATGACTTGAACCTGGTTAAATGTAGACATAGAAGGTTATAGTTGTTTAATATGGATAGACTACTAAAGAGGTGGGAGGAGGAGGAGTTGCTTTATATGTAAAATGTGAGTTATATTCTGTTCCAGCTGAGGATATCAAAGCTAATTAGCAATGAGGTTGAATCTGTTTTGGTTTGTTAATGGTTATAAGGAAAGAAGGCTTTTGGTTGGAATTTATTACAGACTATCAGCAGGAACTGATGTAATTAATGAGAAATTCACAGTGAGATAAAGAATTCAACTGTTAATGAGATTATAATTATGGGAGATTTCAATTTCAGATATATAGATTGGGCAATGTTAGAGTCAAATTATGAGGGAGACAAGTTCTTAGAAACTGTTCAGGATAGTTTTCTTCAGTAATTGGTTAGAGAACCTACCAGGAACAATGCTATTTTAGATTTAATAGCCTTTACTATAGAACTGGTTGACAGGGAGGAGATTGGAAATGTCTGACAGCAAGTGTTCATTCCTTAATTAACATTGACTTTTTGCTACATGTGAAGATAAGGAATAATAATATATTGGTTAAAATGTTGAATGAATGAGAAAAGAGTTATCTGCTGAATTTGGCAAATGAATTAATTGTGGAAATTTTAAAAAATAAACTTAGATATGCAAAACAGGCACATTACTTATAGAAAAAAAATGGTGGCTGCAAGTAAAAAAATCAGGTCAGTATACAAAAGATGTAAAGGGTGAAATTAAAGAAAAGCACTATACATTTAAGAAGTTTAAATTGACTGCAATAATGGGAGATTATAAAAGATCAAAAGAGTTGGTCAAACAGGAAATTAAGAAATAAAAACTATATGAAAAATAGTGGCTGTAAATGTAAAAATTAATAGTAACAATTTCTTTAAATACATCAAGAGTAAGCATAATGTTAGGATGGGAGTAGGGCCTTTGAGGAATGATACTGGAAGGTTAATACCTGACAATTATGTAATAGCTAGGTTCTTAAATTTTACTTTTTATTCGATTTTTACTGATGAAGATTTAGGCAATATTCATCATCCTGAACAATTGCTAAATGGAAACATGAATGAACAAGGTGATCACATTTATTCTGAGCCTGTTAATAAAATACTGGGATAATTAAAGAACATAAAGCTCCTGGGTCAGAATATTTACCCAATGGTTTTAAAGGAGGTAAAGGATTAAATAGTGAGCAGGTGCCAGAAGGTTGGAAGTTGGCTAATGTTACTTCTCTTTTCAAAGGTGAAAAAATTGTTACAGTAACTACAAATCTATCACTCTTACATTAGTGGTGGGAAAAGTTTAATAAAATATGATTTGCAAAATCATTTAAGAAAGTTTAAAATTCTGTTGGATAGTCAGCATGGTTTCAGTAAGGGAAAAACCTTGCCTTATTAATTTTTTGACATTCTTTGAAGAGGTTACTACTTATGTAGATGACAGTAAATGTGTGGATTTGGTGTATCTGGATTTTCAGAAAGCATATGACAAAGTGTTACATAAAAGGTTGTTAAAAAGTTATCTCTATAGGTGTGTGGGAGAAGTTGCATCTTTAGATAGAAAACTGGCTGGATGGAAGAAAGCAGAAGGTTATTATAAATGGAGTTCAGTCAAGCTGGATTCAAGTCAGAAATGGAGTATCTCAAGACTCAGCATTAGGACCTGTGCTGTCCTTGATTTACATCAGTGACACAGATGAAAGAATGGTCAACAGACAATTTACATCTGCTGATGATCTTTAAGTTTGGGTGTTTCTGACTGTGTGGTGAATGCTGCTACTTTACAAATGAATTTGGATTTATTTGGCAAATTAGGCAAGTATAAATGACAGATGGCTTTTAATTATAATAAATGAATTATGAGTGTAATTTTGATGGGAATAACCTTAACATTATTTACAGTGTTCAGTATTGAGATTCTGGAAAGTAATTCAAGCTGGCAATGCCAATGAGTAAATAGATATGCTGTGTTTGTTTACAAAATTATTTGTAAGTTATAATGTAAAATTTATATACATATTATTGATACTCATTATAAACATATTGTTGGAATTATATACTACAACTTTTAGGTAAGAAATTACAAATAACAAAAACTTATAAAAAGAAAACATAAAAAATAAAGTGATATGCTGTTTTTCATTTGACATCTTTATAAACCAACTACTACACATCAAGAGAAATTCATACTTATTTTAATGTGATTTAGTCCTGAAAAGTTCAAAATAAAATGATCACCATTAATCATCACTCTTGACTAGTCATAACTAATTCAATTCAGAAAACAGTCTATCATGTCTAATTTTTCTGTTTCACGGAGACAAATAATATTTTCTTTATAATTAATTTGTTATTACATATTTATAATAGGCCAATTATATCTTATAATACTGCATTCTGTATGTAGTCTCTTACGGTTTTCAAGAATTAGGAGAGTGTATAATAACAGTATTCCAACCACACTACATTCACTGTATCCATTGCTGATGATGCATTTCACTCAATCTAGAGCTCATCAAGCTAGCTGGAACACAACAAACACAGTAGTGGTCAGAACACTAAATGTATAGACTATCTGTTATGACAACAGCTATTACTTGTGTGTGTGTGAATACCTTTCTCAAGCTGGCAAAGCATGATTAAAATTAATTTACTGCAGAGAAAGAAAATATAGGTTAGTAACTGTTTTTTACCTCGTGATTTACTTTCATATTCAATTAGCAACTAATATTACATTTTACAGCCATGATGAGTTATTATTAAATACACAGTTTCTGAAGCCTAGTTTCACATTAGTTTCATTTCCGAAATATGAATTCAAATAAATAATAACTTTCCATGTTGCTCACCCGTTACAAAGTCATTAATGTGAATCCATAAATTGGACATCACTCAGTAGGAATACTGTTTTAGGAAGAGGTCGAGGTTGTGGGGACAGAACTGTCAACATCTGTCTTTCTGTGTCAACAGCTGTGCTGTGTAAACAAGATGTTAAGGTTATGAATACACAAACATCTAACAACTTCTGAGCATCTTCATTGACTTGTATATTAACTAATATTATTTTCACTGTTCAAAGATATATCTAAAAACCCATACACACTTTTATGATGAGAGATGAACTGTTTAAACAAACTATTTTTATATATACAATTGAAAATGACTATCAATGTTTAAAGTAAATGACTGTATACATACATAAAATATTAAGTTTTAACTACAGGTTTGGTATCCAACATTTTGTTTTTAATATAAGCAATTTTCAATGTACTGTCAAGAAACATGAACATAAAGGAAATTACTTTGGATAGAAATAGTACCAGAAAAAAAATGCATTTTGAGTGTACTTGTATACAATAACAACAATAGTTAGATAGGGTATTTTAAATATATCTGTTTGTTTGTTGTTAAGAATGGTCTATCTAATATCTATGCTCTGCTTACCACAGGTATTAAAATTGATCTTTAACATTAAATGCCCTTAGGTGTACTGCTGATACCTTAGTGAGCAAGATTCATTTTAAAAATGAAAAAAAAGTTATTTAAAAAGTTGAGTCTGGGACAACAGTGCTTCCTAAAGTTTTTCAGCTCGTGGCACACTTTTAATGTCCCAAACTTTTTGTAGCACATGTAAATAAGTCTGTATGACTAGTGGCACCCCCCAGAGTACGACTGTCAGAAATTACTATTATACTGTGTATCATGGAGAAAATAAATCAAATTTTAAATTTTTAAAATATATCAAATTGATAATAAGTTTACATTACCACATAAAAATTACTTAATAATTGCAAAAATTATGCGGCATCCCTGAGACCCTTCTGTGGTACACAGTTTGGGAAGCACTGTGCTACAAAACACTCATGTAAGCAAAGACCACTAATAGCTAGTGATAAGAATGTAACAATATGAAAATAACACAGACACAAAATAATATACAGCATGTGCACCATGTACAGAATAAAAAGTGCTCTCCATCAGCTTTTAAAATCAATTTGCAAATGTATATTTTTAAATGAGGTGAAATACTAATTTAAACTTGCTTTTGTTTTCCTACTACATAACTACTATAAAAGTCTTACCTTACTTTACAGAAGAAGTACTTCTATCTAATTGCATCAAAAACAATATTGCATATTCTGGAGTTTCCACCATATCAGTTGAAATAGTAATTATAGAATATTTATTTTAACTGTAGCAGACTGCTGATATAATTTAACAGTTTGTATCAGTGGCATAGCAGGAGGGGAGGCCGTGGGGTTCAGTCGCCCCCGGGTGCAGGTGTGAAGGGGTGCAAAATTTCCTCTGGCCTATAATGCCTATTAATTAATAATTATGCCCTCCCCTAGGATATAGCGCAACTGCCCTACATTAAGTAAATACGACACATTATTTGTGTGTATTACGCTTGCAGTTTTAACTTTTAAAAGCCGCCCACCGAAGTACAGTGAGAACGAATTGACGTACAGAAGTAAATTACACTGTTCCATCATTCATCTGTAGATCAAATACAAGTCCTAGAGTACAACATACAAGTAAGTGTATGTTAAACAAAAAGAAAATAAGAGATTGATGTAACATATTAACTGGTGTGCAAGATTGGCAATATATGCAGCAGGCAAGGCCTAGATCTAGATCTAGTAAACATTATAGGCCTAGTGGTTTGTAATTGTATTGACTGATTGAAAATCATGTCTTACCCAACTAATGTACAAGACTTTAGGTCTAATTGCAGTTATAACTTTATTTCTAGATCCTAGGTTCATCATCATACAAATTGTAGCCTATATTATAGGCATACTTAGATCTATACTAACTATTAAACTAGGCATTGCACTGGGACAGATCTAATGACTAAGTTAATAAATCTAGATCTAACATTTGTTCTAAAAGTTAGGCCTAATAAATCTAAATCTAGAATTGATGAGGCAGGATTATATGTAGATCTGGGTAGATTCAATACAAGGTG
>NW_013670431.1:24546-33498 GCF_000517525.1 Limulus polyphemus | reverse complement strand
TTATATTGTGACTTTATTTTAGGCCTATGTAAGGCGTAATTAATTCTTTATGTTATTGTCATTAAGTGCGTAATGAGTCACATAACAAATAATCAAAACATTTTAGAGGTGGGGGTGCCAAAAGTGTCTTTGCCCCCAGGTGCTGAGAACCCTTGCTATGCCACTGGTTTGTATTACTTATTGAAATATAAAGTAACTTTAATGCAGTATAGTTGGCAGTTTTCCATTGATCAATAATAAAATTACATATTCCAAGGATGATTTTAAAAATGAAAATAAGTGACAAAAAGAAATAGGGTGATTAATATTGTTCAGTTTATGAAATGCAGAGAACTATAATAATGAGAGAAAAAAAACAACAACAAACAAATTAAGTAAATACATTAGCATTTTGTTTCTTTTAGAATTTTTTAGCAAAGCTACATATAAATATCTGTGCGCAGCCATTCCATATTTTGAACCGATAGATTGCAGAAAATGCAAGTCATCAACAGGACCCACCATCAACTGTTGGGTTACAGTTGTATGACTGAATATCGGTATTTGACCGTCACTCTTATAGCACATCCACAGCCTCAAGGTGCAAATTGTTTTTACAAAACAGGTAGCAAACCATGAATCCTTAGTGAGGAATGCTAACCACAAGCATCATCATATTCAAGTAACATGTAATAACATTAAAGTATGGAAAACAGGGAATCATTTGGTTCTATGAGCAAATCCATCCTTATTTTTCAGGAAATTCGTGATTACTCTCTTTTAACTCCTGTAACTTGCTTGTCTCCATAACTGCTGAAGGTAAACACTTAAATAACTTAACCACATTTTTTTCAAACTAATGTCCTTTCATCATTTTGTATTAGGACACACAGTCCTTTATCATATCAATCCACAAGGTAATCTCATAAACTTCAATTAAGCTCTTTCTCAAGAAAAAATGTAACTAAACAGTCTTACCCTATCTCCATATGACAACCCTTCTATTCTATTAGGCCTTCTCTTAACACTTTCCAATATGACAATATCTCTTCTTATATAAAGAGACCAAACTACACAACGTTAATATTATTTTCTTACACTGAAAATATATTTCCGATAGATACTTACCTCATTCAGTGTTGCCCTCTATATGCAAAAATTTTTTGGCTCGCCACTATTCTTTCAGCTGCATTGTAGCATGCAAATAAGCATGCAAAAATCCTCCACAAATAGGAGAGTGACACTCCCTCCTGTTGCAGCTGGCTCTCTCTTTACTGTAGAACTTAATCTTCACTTTGAGATAAGGAAAAAAAAAAAAAGACACCTGATGTGGGGTGGAGGGGTTTGAAGTTTGAGAAGAGGTAAGCATCTATTGAAAATATATTTTCAACATAGGAAAATATTAACTTTCAATACAATTTCTTACCTCTTCTCACATAATAGCTAGGATCCCACACAGACCCAATGGAGGGACCAGAGCAAAATTTACCAAGATCAGCACCCCTCAGAAAGTGTCCAAAGAATGCCCATGGAGTGTGACTTCTCTTGTTAGAGGAACACACTTGTGGGAGACTATATCATATCTGAACCAGGTGTACTCCACCCATCATGAAAGTATGTGTCACTAAGTTGGGAGGAAAAGAGGAGTACATCCTTCATTGTGGATATATATTAGCTGGTCCAGCTCCTTTCCAAAACAAAGGAACCCAGTCAGTTTGTTTAATATTTAGCTCCATGGTGCAGAATGGCTAGGGCACATCAGACTGTACTCAGTGGGTCATGTTCAGTACAAAACCAGGTGACATTGGGTATTTATCGTCAGGTCAGCAGTAGGAGGAGAGTCCCTACTGTTTTCACCACAAGATGAGGAAACCGAAGGGAAGAATGTTCCATACAATCTTCCTAGTCAGAGCACATGTGCAGATCAACAACCAAAACCAGTCACATGGGAACTAGACATCTGAGCAACGGTAGGAAGAGAAGTGCAACATGGTGGTTCACTCAAATCCAAAACCAGGTGGCCTTTTTCTGGTGGTTGGTCCAGCTCCATTCCAAAACCAGACCTCCTGGGAACCTACATCCAGATGGAAGTTCCCTAGCCAACCAGAATATCTCTTGGCTGGTCCACCTTCTTTCCAAAACCAGATCTCCAAAAGAAGATGGTAGGATGGGGGTTCCCCAGCTGATTAGTATAGCTATAGACTGGTCCATCTCCTTTTCAACACCAAAAATCCCAGGAATGACCTCCAGGAGATGGTAGTATGGGAATTCTCCAGCCGAATAGTACAGTAGTCCCTGGTGGATACGATCCCTGTCAATAACGATTACCTTTTAAATACGACCTTTTCTTTGTGCATGGAATTATTTCACACTGATCTGACCTCTCACAAACGACTTCTTGACAGATGAGACATATGACCATGATTTTTGGTTGGAAGGTCGAATAACGACCTTTCTATAACAACTTTTCATTTTTCTGAAAGGTAACCAGGAGCAGTTAGAAGTTGTTGTTTGTCTTCACCCCACTCATGGAATTAAGGGTTATTCTTTCAGTGAATATAGTAGGTTTTGAGGTAGTGGCCTAGACGTTAAATAACTTGATAAGTATTTACTAGCGGGGTGTGAAGATTATTAACTCGCAGGTTGTTGAGTGACAAACTCAAATAATCTGTGCAGTAAGCATGGCTAATGAAATGTCTCAAGGCATCCGGGAAAGCTGTGAATGTTTCAAGTTGAGAACAGGAAGTCGCTGTGATGAAGAATAAAACTTGAAGTTTTGATATAGAAAGTGACATGGACATTGATGTAACCCAAAGTTGTGACAAAAACAACAAAATAAACAAAACATGGAAATTATAGAATTTTTGGTCAACTTGAAATTGTGTTAATGCAACATTTTACATTTTATGTAGTATTTGTATTCAGAGAGGATTACCTTATTAGGTAATTTAGTTCAGATATTTATTCTTATTTCTTTACTAGTTCTTTTAAATTTGTGGAATAGACCCTTTTCAAAACTGGGATCAAAGGATCCAAGTGTCAAGGTGGAATTTTGGTTGAGGGTGGGGCTGTTATGTTTAGTGTAGCTTACGATGTTTGGTTCTTTGTTTAAAATTACAGCATTTTATATGGATATACTGTGGATTTGTTTAGTTGCAATGGTGGTAGATACAAGTATGGGATGTTTTTTCATTATGTTTGGGGAATCTAGTTTCCAATTTTCTTCTGCTTTCTCTGGTGTAGAATTCTGGACATTTATTGCACATTGTTTTATAAGTTGATCCTAAAAGCATGCTCTGAAATGCTTCTTGATATAATAACTGCTAGACTCGTGAACATTCAAAGTGACTCCATTAAATGTGTAAAACAAACAATGATGGATGATTTTTTATTAAATACATTTTATGTCTGTTTGTAATATTTTATATATATATATGTAATAAAAATGATCCAGCTCCTTTCCAGCACCAGACCCCCTAGAAACCAACTTCAAGAAGATGGTAGGATGGGGGTGAACTGCATTTTGGTGGATAAGCTCCAGTCCATGACCAAGCAGGTTTGGGTATTTTTCTTCCGGATTGCAGTTGGAGGCGGGTTTTACTGCCCTACTTTCAACCAAATGGGATTGAGCACATTCAGAGGAAGCCTCCCATACTTCACTTTTAGAAGGAGGGAGCACAGTGGAGAGTCTATAGGAATGCTTCACTGGAGACTGTGCAATGGGAGACCATAAAACCTTATTTTGAAAAGCAGTCCAGTCCTGATTTTTTCAATCCTCTTCTGTTTTACACATGATAGTCAATGAGTCAGAATGGTCTGAGATGGGCATAGCTATGATGAAATATATGGCAAGGTGAACCTACTAGTGGTCTTGCGGAACACCCCATCTCAACAGTGGCCATCACAGACTTTGTTGTTATGGTTATGTTGGCTGGTCCAGCTCTTCTTCTATTGTAGGTTTGGGGTTCCCCTGCCAACAAAATATATCTTGACTAATCCAGCTCTTCTGCACACCAGATCTCCTGGGAATCAACCTGCAGGAAATAGTATGACAGAGGTTCCAAAGACAATTAGTATTTTGTGAAAGGCAGTAAAGTGCAGATTTGTTGACTCATACAGCTCCATTCCAAAACCAGCTCTCTTAGGAACCAATCCTGCAGGAGATGGTAGGATGGAGGTTTCCCAGCCAATAAGTATACCTGGACAAGCACCACTCACCACTAAGTGGGATGCAGTATAGATGAGAGGTGTGATCCTGTAAGGGAAAAGAAACAAAGAAACCAACTCACAGTTTAATTGTTGTGTGTAGTATGGCTACAAGTGAAATGCAATATCCAGATGAGGAAGAAATGGATACACAATGTAGATAAAGGGAGATGAAGATGTTGGCTGTGGTTTACATGCATGCCTGGATTATTTCTTCTAAGGGATGACAGAGATGAGCAGCCAGAGAAAAGGTAAGATGTGAAATCTGATGAGAAGACACCTGGAAAAAATGTAGTGATTTGAAAGATAAGATTGAATAAGCCAGCCTGATAAATTGGCGAATCCAACCTGTGAGGGTGTGGGTAAAATATCTCTTTTCAGAGGAAGGGTTGCAATGGATAAATAAATGGAAACCATGGAAGGAAGCCATACAGACAATATAACATCTGAGAGTATGTTCAGGACATAGAAATCTATCCAGATCAGAACGGGAATACAAATGGGAAATGGAACGTAGAAAAATCATCACAAAAGAGACGTTGCCTTCACGAGCTGCTGACGTCTTGGGTAAGAAACTGCAATCTGGATACAGGAGAACATAGGTACAATGATATGAATACATGATGCATCAATGGCAAATACTTCTGACATCCGACAACCACAGGCAAACAAAAGCAGGAAATTGGTTTTAAGGGATAAATGGTATAGAGAACAGGTGGCCAAGGGTTCAAATGTGGTTTAAGTAAGGGTGTAGAGAACAACATTAAGGTTCCAATCTAGGAGGAGCACAGGACGAGAAGGGTAAAGGATAAAAAAATATGCAACAAAAGGGGAAATGGTAGGAGAGGAAAACACTCTGCAGTAACAAAAAATGAACAAGGCTACTCAATACTCAATAACTGTAAATACAGAAAAAATCATTGTTGAACAGATAGTTAAAAATTTAGAGACAGGAGAATATTGTGGACAGGAAGGAAGGTAATCATGGTGCAGAGACCAATGCAAAAAAACACACCATTTTTTCTGATATACCATGAGGGAAGAAGGACATATGGAATGGAAAAGGATGGAAGCTACATATATGGATAGTCCAGAACACCTCGCAAGGGACTGGACAAAAGCTATGTGTGAAGCCAGTGTGTGGCACATGCAGGATGAAACACTGGTGGCTGAGGTTGACAAAGAAGGGATTGGAAAAGAGAAAGTGGTAATAGAGGTGCTGTCTGAAGGAGGGTAATGACTGGAAACCAAGTTTGTGCTGGCTAGAAAGGTGCTACCAGAAGGACTGGATGATGGATAAAACCCTGGGTAGGAGAGTTGGCATACAGGTAACGATTGGTCCAATCCTAACTGAAGGCATGTACTGCCAAAGCCAAAGGATGAGGTACTGGGGACCAAAAAAGGAGTAATTTGGTATTGAGATAGGCAGCAAATGAATCCAGATATGGAGTACCCCACCGATCACATAACCACCAGAACACTTAGGAATTGAGGGACCACTCCATGGGAAGGAATTTATTGGAATGAGATAATCAATCTGTGACAAGATTAAATGCACCCAAAACATGACACACAGCTCAATGTGTGTGTGATATGATTGATCCCACAACAGAAGAACATTTGAAAACAAAGTAAATATAAATGGGTTCCACCTTTTCAAATGATATACAAGACGACAGTCGAATTGCTGGAATGGAGTAATGATCAATTTGCCTAAGACTAAGGGTAGGAATTAATCCCAATCCCAATGGCAAGAAGTTTTAAGATGTTTATGTGCATTGCTGTCTCAACTGAATACCAGTGACCCAAGATTTCCTGAGAATCCACACTTGCTCCCCAACCCATAAGAGAAACATATGTAAACAGATGCAAATTGGATCATGGACATGAAAGAGAAAACCCACCATGGTGTTCTTTCTGTTGAACCACCATGTAAAATCGATTTGTGGTAAGGGAGAAAGACAGATAAAGGAGTCCTGGGAATCCGAAATAAGGTTCCATTGATCATGCGACACCCCCTAAAGAGTGTGCAAGTGAGCAAGACCCAAGGGTATAAGGGCTTTCATGGAAGCCCATGTCCCCAAAAGAGAAAGACTCTCACACACAGACAGTGTATGAAAGGATTGAGCTTTGAGTAACCAGTGCTCCATTGACCATAGACCTTGTATATGAAGTTGTTGACCAAAGGCTCTGACAACCCAATAGTAAATATGGGGTGCAGATGCCAGAGCAAAATGTAAGTTGTGGAACTGATAAATGTGACCCCTGTGTACAAAATGAAGGTATTGTCTGTATGATGGAGCAATAGGGATGTGTAGGTAAGCATTCAAGATGTCAACCTTTGTCATCCATAACTGGCCACCGCAGTATGAGAAATGGCCCGATGGTGAAGCAGGAAAGGTCGATAAACTGATTGAGACACAATAGGTCAATCACTGGATGACATTCCAACATTTTTTCTTAAGACTACAAACAATGTAGAGTAAAACCCTGGAGAGAGAAGACTGACTGAAGGAGTGTCTGAATCACATCAGAAAGATACTGGCATGGGGAGTAAAGAAGATACATGGTCTATGGACAAAGGATGAGGGTTGAGAAATTGAAGAGATAAACCTTCTTCCAGTACCCAATTCACTCCTGGTTCTGATGTGAACTTGTGAAATAGGTGCATGAATATGTCCAAGCATACTCCTACCTTGCCAGAGCCCATGGGATAGTCACCAGTACCATTGGCTGCATGTTTTGTCAGTGAATAACCTGATGATTCATCACCAAAACATGGGAAATAGGAATGGATAAAGGAGCTGAAGGAGGAGGACAGGAAACAGGAATAGGAGTAGAAGCAGTCAAGAGACCAAGGAAGAAAAGGAGTGTTTTTGAGCAGCCTCCACCTGTGAGTCCTATGATTTGGGTAGATTTCCAAAAGTCAAGCTATCCAAAGATCTCGTAGCTAGGTCATGGGTTGGCACACATTAGTTAACAGAGCATCCCTACCCCGGAGATCCCAACAAAAGATGGAGCCATGTTTGAAGGGAAAGGGCCAAAGAGAATAAATGCACCAACATGGAGAAAATAAGGTTACGAGAATCTCCCATAAACCATGTGGGGGATTGGTGGATAGCCTCTGTAATGAGATGAATGGAGGAAAGGTAATGCAGGAGGGAAGTTAGGATCAAACAGAAGTGGGAAAATTGGGCATGGGAGAACATCACAGAAGTATCAGCATCTAAACTCCAAACTGGATTCAATTATTGCAGCCATTGGAAAATCTGCTTTATGGTATACTGATGTATATTGATCTGAAGCTTGATGCGAATGAGACATACTGGTTCTTGCATGCAATTGTGCCTGAAATTGGTCAGCATGGACCCCGATTTCTGGTGATGGGGGAAAATGAGATATTCTGAGGAAGAGGACGAGTGGAAGGAGAGGAGTCTTATGAAACCAGGGGTACAGATAAAAGGTAACATACCTGTGGCACCATATCCAGGGTGTCCTGGAAGTGTCCTCATAAGAAACTCGGAACTTCATGGCATAAGGAGGAGGTGGAAAAAGGCTCTTTAAATCTTTGTCATCCTGCCCAGGCTCCACTGAAAAATGAATGTCCTGTCTGTGTGCCGGAAAAGCTACTGGCTGCATGGTAAATTCAAGCTTCCATTTGAATAAGATCAAGACCTCCTCAATTGAAAGTGTGGAACCTGAAGCCTGAGACACAGTAGTGTTTACTACTGTGGTCATATTGACTTGAAACTCGGAGTTCAAATTCAATTGTGGAGAATTTCCCAAGTAGAAAAAAATAATTACTTTCTTTTATCAAATGTAGAGAAAGTAACAAATCAACAAAGGAGAAAAGAAAACACCTATTAACCCTTCCACCCAGGTTACCCCTTTAAACAATATCTGTACAAGTCACTGAGTTACATTCAAAACTTAATTAAACACCTTTACTATGTGAATGAAATTAACATTATAATATATATTATATAAGTTTTATTTCCTTTATTTCAAAAGAAACCTTTAAAAAAAATACCTAAAACTTCAGGTTTTGTTGTCATGTGGCCCACAAGCTATGAAAAATGTCAACTTTTGCACTCTCCGTCTTGTTCAAGATAGTGCCAGTTGTGTAGATATCCATCTAGGCAATAAGTATGTTTACTTGGCCTATTGCCATGTAAATGTCAAAGTTCTCTGTAGCTAATTGCAGTATAAACAAGTATTAAATTTTGTCAACCCCCTGATGGGTGTCATGCCAACTTTCTATACTTTTATTTGAGCTTTATAACGTACATGTGGTTGCTACATATACATGTATATATTCATTGGAATGAGCTCATTATACATTATTAACAGTGGTTATTTTGTAATTAGTACATAGTGGGCATCATCTCATAGATGTAACTGCTTGTTGTATTGTTTTATTCACAATAGCACTTACATTTTTTTCTTAGCTAAATATGTTATAGTTAGAGAGACAGTAAAATTGTATTCAAGTCTTACTTTTATATTTTAGTTAATTATACATTATTTATGTTTTAAAATGCATAATTAAAAGGTTTAAACATTTTTAAATATACATCATACTTTGTGTCAGTTCTTAAGGCTATAAATTTTACTTGAGGGTAAGGTAATTTTTCCAAAGGCTTGTTCATCTCTGCTGAAAATGCTGTAATTACTCCCCAAGGGCACCATTTACTTGTGCCAAGAAGAGTAATAAAAGGTAAGATACAGAAAAGGCAAATAAATATTGTTGCATCAGCGAGGTCACGT
>NW_013670431.1:19217-24361 GCF_000517525.1 Limulus polyphemus | reverse complement strand
CAAGTGAATGAGTAATTGAATGTATGCGGACAAAATATTTTGGCCATGTGAAACGTGAATTATAGTGTTTGTTATAGAGCGACTGTTGAAATTAAGTGTATCGTAAACTTGTATTCTGAAAGAATAAACCAGTTTTATCTAAGAAAGGACTTGTGTCGCTAAAAGTTTCGTACGGAACGAAATTATGGAAAATTAATTAACGAATGAATGGAGACGTAACAATATGTTAAAAATTAACTGTGTGTGAAAAGGAAAAGACCTGAAAGTATGATTACGACCAAAATAGCATCTTTCAATATATTCTACAAAAAATTAAAAGGTACATACTTTTTTTTTATTTCTTAATTTTAAACATTTCATTGCATTGTATGTTGATGATAATAGTGATATGGTTGAGAAAATGAAAAATAAAATATAAACATTTACCTTAAAAAACTTTGGATATTCATTTAGAAGGTTCTAGAGGTTATACAAATAAAACTTGAAAACTGTAAGATGATGAAAAGTATTTTTATATTTAAAATGAAAATCATGTTGCACATGAATTATTAAGAGTTTGTGTGCAAATAAGTACAATAAATAAATAACATATTTTAAGTAGAAATACTTAATTAAAACAATGTCATTCTCTGCATACATGATACTTATAATCTTTAACAAAATCATACCAATTTTTGTGAGGGTACATTAAGAAATCTCAGAGTTATAGAATTGTTGCACTTGTATCATTTTCCAGATGGAATCGTGTATTTTATATGACTCCGCAAAGAAAGATTTAATCCACATGTAAAAGAACGTGCACTAAAAAATAAAACTCTAACACGAGTGAATTTTTGCAGATGTCTGATCTCCACTGTGCCAAATTGAGAAGTGAAGATTGGATTCTACAGTAAAGAGAGAGCCAGTTGCAACAGGAGTGTGTGTCACTCTCCTATTGGTGTAGGATTGTTGCATGTTTACTTGCATGCTACAACGCAACTGAATCATGTTAAAACGTTAAGTAGGTGTGAGTTTCAAGGCTAGTGGCAAGAGAAAAAATCTGCACATATGGAGGGCAGCACTGCACAAGAAATGCTATTATGTTAATGGAGGTAAGATATTGTATTGGAAATTCCAAAAGGATAAACAATAGTAACTACTTCTTTTGAATTGTAAAAAATATGTCTACAAATACATCTAAAAATTCTGTTAGCTATACTTCTAGCAACAGAGCACTGACTTGAAGGCTTGAGTGACTTTTCTAGAACTATGCCAAAACCTTTGTCTTGGGAGTTGCTATTGAGTAAGTTTCTATCTATTATTAGATGCATGACCGAAATTATTTTAATACAAATGCATTACTTGGCCATTACCATAATTAAAAGTCATTTGTCAAGTAGTTGTCCAACTTATGAATTTATCAAAGTCATCTATAGTACCCCCAAATCCTCAATACAGATAGAAATAGCCAAGAGTTTAATATCATAAGCAAATTTTACTACTTACTCCCCAATGGTATTTTCAGGTTAAACTGATTTCCCTTAGAGAGACAAGATAGATCTGCAGAATAATGGGAGGTTTGAAAAATATATTAAAAGTAATTCTTCTTCCATGGGTAGGTGAGTTTGTGAGAAAGGAATAAAGAGTTTGAACACAATTGTATAAAAACACAATGATAGTAAAATATCACTCTTAGGTAGAGACCAGGTGTTATTTCAAGAAAATGACAAAAAAAAAACATAAGTAACTTGAAAAAAATTAACTTAATGACTCTCTTGACCACATGTTGTGTGAAACTCCATATATCCGGAATAAATGACAAATTCCAAAACATTCTACTGTAAAACAAGAAAGTAGAAAATGTATGGTATACCCTCATATCATAAATACCTGTGTATAGCACACACTTTATGAGAGAACAGTATTCTTCAAGTAGTTTGCAGCTGTCATAGAAGTGGTAACCTTTATGTTACATTTAATTTAGCCATAATGATTAAATTATGCTACAAATAGACCTACTATTGCCAATATTAGAATCAAATATCACAAGATTATCTAGAAAAAGGGGGAAAAGAGATCTTCAAAAAATTACAAAAACAAGATAGGTAGCTTAAAGTAAAAAGGCAACTGCAAAAAAAAAAGTAAACAATCAAGCCTAAGGTTTGAGACATAGCATTGACATTAATTCCTCAAGTTCCTATTTTGATTCTCCTAAATGTTAAAGCTTTTAGACATGAAGTCAAAATAGGGATTTACAGCTTGAGGAAATAATGTCAATACTCAAACCTTAAACTTGTTTGTTTTTGCTTTAGGTTACCTATTTTGTTTCTATAATTTTTTGAAGATCCCTATTCCTAATTTTTAAATTTACAATTTTAGTAATCTTGGTTCTTTAGTTTTTTTATGTCATCATGGACGTAAGTCTGTATAATAGCAATACTGTTCTATTTAAAACAAACAATGACAGCATTTGGATTGGCTTCATGGCTATTGGTCCTGATATCATTGCCACAATGTTATCATTGACAGTAGTACTGCATGTATGATCATCATGATGCACGTGATCAACATACCACATGTTGTACAATACATATATAGCTACTACATTTATACCTTGTAACTAAATACGAGTCAGTAAACAATGGATTGGAGGGACTATTGAGCTATACTGGAATGGTGCATGGACTGGATTTTGTAACCCCATGAGTTTTATGCATGCATGTACATGTAATGCATGTTTAATACATATTTGTGTGTGTGTGTGTGTGTATCTATATGTGTAGGTTTTTTAGTTGTAAAGCAGTATATACAAATACCCATATGAATTTTTCAAGTTGTATAGATGCATACAAATATAAGAAAATGTGTCATAAAATAAAAACATATGTATAGAAATAAGCATTTTAAATATTTCTTATAGTTGTTATATTTCCCCTTTCTTTTCTCTGCTGGCCATAGTAAGGTCAGTCACAGTTTTGCTGCAGCTGGCCTGATTTCCTCTTATAGTGATATTCTGCACACTCTACAAGGTCAAAAACATGTTAATTAATAACACAGACTGCGATAGTTTTATTGTCTTGAAATTTTTACATGCTCTACATTAATTCCTGTACGCTAAATCTGCAAATGATATCCATTTTTCTCCATCACGTGCAATTTTTCACAAAACGTCATATGTACTTTTACATAAGTGAATCATTTTCATTGAAATTGGATCACATTTTATTATCCTTCAAATGTTGACAACCACTGGCTTTAGATTTCTCTACCCCAGTTGTGATGTGAGAGTCTTATCGATCATTCTAGAACCAACGAGAAACATACTGCTAGTATATAAACGGTTAACAGGCCATATGACATGTCATTTCTGGATAGTATTTGTTTGTGTGTGCACTTTGACATTATTTTTTTCTTTTCAATATTATTTATTTGTCGTTATGGCAACAGAGGTTGTGTAAATGACCCAAACATATTCTGTTATATTTGTGGTAAGTATGTTGTAAAGAAACAAATACTCAGATCAGGAAATTGACTTCAGTTGAACAGTTTGAAAGGACAATGATGAAAGTTGAAAAAAAAAGTGAGGATTGCCTTTAAAGATGTTATTGACAAATTTTTAGGAAAGAATAAGGACATAAATTATGATAATATTGTCAATAACATGCTCAAAAAATTCAAAGAATTGGGTTGTAATATGAAAATTCATTTCTTAAGCTCACACATATTGACTATTTCTCTTAAAATCTTGGTGCTGTTAGCAATGAACAAGGGTTGGGGATGGTGGAACATTAGCATGATGCTCCAGATGCAATACATAAAAGAAAGACCACAACATGAAGTTTTGAGACTAAAAGATGTAGAGTTCACAAATAAATCAGGATGAATGAGAATGCATATTCATTTGACATCAATATTATTTCCTTTTCTTCAGTTTGTTTGTATTTTTGTTAACAAACATAATAATATAAAATATTCATTGTGGTAAAAGAAATAATAATCAGATCTAAGTAAGAGTTTCTTTTTCTTCTCGATTTGTAAAAAATCCTTACGTGATAGAAAAAAATGAATATTATTTTCAAAATCTGTGTAGTTGAATTATGTAAAATCCATTATTAAAATCAAAACAACTTTCATGAAGTTTATATTTGCAGGCCTGTGTAATTATGAATTGGTTATGTTAATATACCTTCACCCCCCTCTATGACAACCCTAAACTCTGGTGAGTCATTGCTGCTGCATACTTTATTTGAAACTAAATATTTTCCAAATAAAATATATAGCTAAAAAATTTCTGCCTAACTTCCCCCTACAATCACCATCATTTTCACCATCTCTTGTACACACTATTCTTGCGATCCTAATAGTCAGCTTCAAGGATGGCTACTCTGTCTGCAGTGTTGGCTATAATTCGACACTTACTATCAACTATCACCATGATGCCCAATCCGATGCTCAAAACTGAGCTTAGTGCTAGCTTTTAAACTACAGTTTAAAGATTTCTGTTGCGGGAGTGTATATAGTATATATATTTTAGACATTTGTGTAACATGGCCGAAATCAATCATGCAGTGGTAAAAAAAACTGTAAACCTGTCAGCAGCATTGTGTCCAAAAGGGCAGGAACCCTGTACATAAACAAATAACGTGTTAATACAGTTGCAACAATAAGTTAATAATTGCTATGGTACATGTGTCATGCCTGCCATATAAGCATTACATTACATCCATGGCCTGCATGTAGCTCTATACGTATGCATGTAGTAGATTAAAAGGCTCCATATAAATTACAGACTACATTAAAATAATTGGGTGTCAGCAGTTATACAATCCATGTTATTTGCTAGATAGTCAAATAAATTTAAAAAATACAATGCACAATGATGCATTTAGTAATATTTCCCAGGTTTTATTACAATACTCATAGCCATTTTTGCTGTAAGCTGGTGGAACGATATTGAATAGTAATAACAAACAATTGGGTGATCCCTATTATGAACCACTACTGTTGTTCATGATTTAGTTATAAGCGTATATTGACCGAGCCCGTGTTGAGAGAGTTAAAGAAGTGTTAATTGATTTATTTTCCAATTTAAATATTATGTGTTCATACTTATACACAAGTATGAACACATAATATTTAAATTGGAAAATAAATCAATTAACACT
>NW_013670431.1:0-19073 GCF_000517525.1 Limulus polyphemus | reverse complement strand
AGTGTTAATTGATTTATTTTCCAATTTAAATATTATGTGTTCATACTTGTGTATAAGTATGAACACATAATATTTAAATTGGAAAATAAATCAATTAACACTTCTTTAACTCTCTCAACACGGGCTCGGTCAATTTGACTGACCATATGACCTCTTTGTACTCGTTTAAAGTCTTTACAGATTTAATATTTCTAACTTCACAAAATTTGGCATTCTTTCACATACAAAAATCATATTATTTAGTGAAGTATTTTTAATAAAATAAGGATTTGTCCATGAATAATTGAGCACGTGTTTTGAATAGTCCGCGTGAAAAGTAATTTTCATGTTAAGATTAAAAACACTTTTTCTCATCTCAAAATTATTTTGTGTAATGCCTAAAACCCCCTAAATGCAGTTCAAACGTTTATTTTCAGTAAAACGTTATAGTTTAACTGTTATTATCTCTACTCTATCTCAAAATGGGATCAGTCAATTCAACCGACCTCGTAACCACCAAATTACCCTTTTTTGTCATTGTAGAATGACTTCAAATTGTAACATGAAACTACATGCATTTATCCTAACTAGTTCTAAGTTCATAACAGTATACATCTATTTATAATTAAATTTTATTGTATTATTGCCCTTTGAACCATGCCTAGCAACTATCTGAGCAATTATAAGTTGTAAATCACTTGGGGAATGTACAGCTCACGTTACGCAAACAAATTACATTACCCACAAGGTGCTCGCGTGTGTGCGTGCTCGTGAAACATTTTTATTATAATATGATTATTATTTATTCTACCTAATCTAATCTTAACAAACCTAAAAGGATCCCTACATTATACATTTTACTTACTTTTATAATTATACATAAAGAATAAACATGAAAAACAAGAAATAAAATACTTAACCAATCTTCTTTTTTCTTGCCATCAGTTTTCAAAGAGAGTTAACCCTAATTTCTTATACTAATGATAGTAATGCACTTAATAATTTTTATTCAAATAAATTATGCACCAAGAATATAGGCCAATAACATGCAAAAAGTAGACAAATTCCCTTACCTCTCACAAATTTACTGGCTTTCTAACTATGCAACAAGAGTGGTTCCAAGTTCATCCAAGCTAGTCGTTAACTTTCTCACAGGAACGATGTTGGTACTCTGAGTGAAATTGACATCTAACTGTTCAGAACATAATGTTATACAATACAACATTTGATAGATGAAAACCTTGACTGTCTATTAGTTATAGGCAATATATAATGAAATGTAAGAGAGAACTATCAACAAATTGCAAAAGAGAGGATGTGACAGCTGGGTGTGGCAGGAGGGGTCTGATTTTCTATTCGATAGCTCTGTAACAAAAAAAAATTGAAGGCTATAAAATTATAGTTTGTTTGAGCAATAACGATTTTATAGAGAGTATTTTACGTTTAATTTCATACTTTTTCAAGGGGTGGTAGATAAAATATGGATGATGACATGCTAAGAGAAAATGTGTCATATGGGTCATACTAGTGGAAATTCAAGATTTTTTAAAATATTGCTTTGTAAAATTAAGAACTTAAAACTTGCGTACTATTAAAATATGGATTATTAACTAATATTTTATGCTATTCTAATTGGTATAACATAAGCAAAAAGTAGTTTGATAAAATTTTGAATGTAAGACACTAAAACCGTGTGTTAGGTGCAGTAAAGGATACTTGTGGCAATAGTGTTAATAGGTGATATAATAGCAAAATTGTTTATTACTGGTAAAACTTATCCAACTGTGCTCTCACAGCTACAGAAATGAATTTCTGCAAGAAAAAATAGCATTTGTAAAGAATAAAATACTTGGTTTAAAATATTTATGTATTCTTAATAATAATTACTTAACGGTGGTTTCCTGGGGTCATCTTAAAAAAAATCTGAACTTCCTGACCTTCTTTTAGGCTTCAGGTCATATGGGTTCATTTTGTTAACAAAAGAACTACACGGTTCTTTTTGTTGGTATTTGCTAATAATGATCAGTTAAAATATAATTGGGGAAAATTTTTTCAATTTGTAGGAGATTTTTGCACTGAGTCATATGATGATTTTACTTTTCTATTTTACAATACATTCATAATAACTTTCAATTGTAGTCACTCTCCCATACTTTATGTAAAGGGAATTGTTTGAAACCACGTATACACAAATTACAGGTGATCATAAGTTCAGCCTTTGTTCATTAAATAATATGGTTCGTTAGTTCAATATGATACTCATTCGCACTCGCATGTACAATGCGAGTTAATACACCACTTACTACACAAAGGCCAATCAACTGTTAGTATTGCTCTGTGCACTATACATGGGCATATTGATTTTTCCTAGTTGGTGAGGCCAAATAATCTACTGTGCACTATACAGAAATATTTACAATAGTACACTTTTTCTTCCTCTTTTTACTTCTGGCTTGTCCTTAAGTCAACAATGAATTTTAAACTCTGAAACCAATAAAACCTATACATACACATTGGCCAAGAAGTACTGTAACATTCTCTCATTCTAGTAAACACTTATATGCAACACAGTCAACAGAACTCTTTCATACAGATATGTTCCAGTGCTTACAAAGTTCAAAAATATATACAGTTGATTTCAGTGACAAAGATTACAATAAAGAATAAGTTCAAATTACAAAATTAAACCCACTAACATTGGTCAATAACTACAACTACAATTCAACATAGAACAAAACACAAAGTAAAAGTTACAAAATGAACCATCTGACCTTAAACTGAAAAACAAAAGAAAACTCCAAATATACTGAATTCAATGTACAATACTATACAATAAACTCTTAAAAAACTGACCAATATTATAATTACACTGAAATACCCATTACAAAGTACAAGAAACAGAATACAAAAAGTAATACAATAAGAATATTTTAACAAATTAATCAATACTCTCAAACATAAAAGTAAAACCTGGGATACTAAAATACATATTCACAACTTCATTATTTAAGTGTGTGGAATAAAGGAACAATACACACATGTAAAAAAGGAAAACAAAACACACAGATTCATCTGAAATGTACACACTTACAGCAGCTATAAAGCCTGATCTCCTTTGCCCATACTTCTACTCCATCAGAAGATTATCCAATGTGGTACTTATCTATTGACTGGCCAAAGTTGTCACTATGATGGTTTCTTGAATCCAGGCCAGGGATTTTAGGGTTTTAATTAACTCAGCCTGCAGGTGGAAAACCTCCTCAAGTCGTGATGGTTGTCAAATGACCCAAACTTCTTCCCAGTTATACAGATCCTAGGTTTCATTCCTCTGTGTGGTCATTTCTTGACAATGCTGCTTAAAGATGAGATATGATGCATTATGGAAGATTGGTAGAGTGATCAGAAGCTCCATTCTTGACTGCCACTGAGACCTTTTAATCAACAGTTATTTAATAACTGCTGGTGTTGAGGTCCCTTGCTATGTCTTGAATGTGATCAGGGGAGCAGTGGTTGTTGTTTGGCCAGCTGTGGAGACCTTTTCATTAACTCTGAAGGTTCTTGCCATCAATAATGGTGGCGTGATTCTCAATAAGATCTTAACAGTTGGTACACACCTAGTTCCAGTGGTCCTTCACAAGCATTGATGAAACTGTAGGAGTTTCTGCCAGCATCTTTGTTGTATTACCCGAGCATAAATGGTTGTCTCATATGTCCCTTCTCTGTTCCCACCCACCCCTTTGAGACCACATTAGCTCAAATGTATTGGTTCTGCTGGAAGTGAGCACACATATGATGTTGTCTCTCAGTTGTATTGAAACATCCACTAGAAGTGGTGATGATGCCAGCTGCTGTGGCTGAGCTCGACTGTAGTAATGGTTGTTTGTAGCAGTTTCTTTAAGGTAGAGGTTGCTTCATTCAGGAATGGCTTGGGTCTCGCTGGTGGATCTGCAAAAGACTGGGTTTGCCTGGGAGACTTCAAAGATAGCCAAACAACTGACTGTTAGAACACTTAGGTCAGAGGTATCAGCTAACAATATATCTTCATCCATGAGCTCTACCAGGCTGAAAGTCAAGCCAGTTCAAGGAATCTTCATGAAAGTCTAACTTCTCATTAAAAAGGAACTCTTAAGCATATTTGTGATTATTGTAACTTCCTTTCATGGCAGGTCAGAGAAAAGTTGGAGGTTTCAGGAGACACTGAAAAATGGGTCACTGGCTAGTTATAAGATAACCAGAAGGGCAAATAATTCAATATAAAGTAGACAAAGTGTGGATAGAAATTGTAAAATCAAATACATTCTAACTGGTAAGAAGATTAGCCTGGTATATAGACTTTAAAGAGGGTAGTAATGGCCCAATTACAATCATGCTCTTTTCTAAGACTACCTTCAGAAACAGTGTTAAAACTTGATCAACCAAATATCTACAAGATTCATGTGTACTTCTGTCTTATGTCACTCATAGAACATATATCCCTAACACTTGTGAATTTCTCATTCACCCAGGCTTCACTGGGTCTCCATTTTACCATTACTAACAACTATAATGCTCTATGTTGCTACTTGCACGACCATGGCCAACAAAGTTTACCCTTTGACTCATATACATTCCCTCAATTGGTTGTTATGTAAACAGATCCCAGGTACAATAGGAAAGCAATGGATTTGATAATGCAAAAATGATATATATCAATACAACTTCCTCACTCCATGTGGAAAAGTCATGAGCTCTTTGGGTGTATTAGGGAAGATCAAGCAAGGACCATGTAGTATGCTTTGTAGAACACATGCTACTCAACTAGATCAGGCCAATGATACTCATGAAATGTCAGTTGTCATTTTACTACAGAAAATCATTCAATAGCATGGGAAGCAAGGATCACAATGCTTTTTCAACAAAGTTATTGAGCTCCTAACTATCATTTTCAGTTATAGAAATTGCTGATGCACTAGACATTGCATCTGCTGGCACCAGCTGTCCTAAACTGCGATTCAAGCAGCTATCACTTGATATCCTATAAATATTTCTCACATTAAAACTCTGAACAATAGTTCATAAAGTGAATTGCAATATCTTTTGGTTTAGATGACTAGAGGGAACATTCTGAGCTTCCAGTTGGTTATTCATGTCACATATATAGAAGTGTATAAAAAGGGAGCATTTCCAAAAATGGAAAGAGGTTGGTGGAGTGCCACTGTGTTTGATTTATTACATGAGCAATATCTGAGCAAATAGAAAAGATAAACGTTCTTATTTTATATTCTAGCTTGTCAATATTGGTAATTTAAGTGTCTAATTCATAGGAAACTACAGACTTGGTATTTTGACTTCACAAACATATAATTTGAACCAGGGCTGCATTCAACATACCATGTGACACACAAAAACCGATGTTTTGTTTTTAATATTTACTTTTAAATTAAGAAATTGAGTAATCTGAATTATAATCTACAGTTTGATACCAAACTTATTGACATAAATTCATTAAATTTCCATTCTTTGAGCAATGCTCTCTAGACATGTTCAGATTCACCACATCATTCAACACTACTTACTTATCCAAGTAATGGTTTCACTCACAGTGCCTGATGTATATTTCTATACCAAGCAGGAATTCTTCCTCTTACACTTAGTACTCTTAACCGACAGGTACCTACTAAGACCCACCCAGCCCTGAGAGAGCTAGGTTAACCACCAAACCTTTCAATGCAAGCTGTTGAATGTATTCCCCAACAGAGTGGCTAGGTCCGAATTGGACTCTGTTAGTTTGCTGGAGCTGTAACAGCAGTGTTTACTGTTTATTGGCTTTCGTGCACCTGATGAGCATATTGGTTCAACCTTTTTACCTCTATTTTAAAAAGCCTATCATTTATAACTATAAACTGTCCATAATATACCTGATACTCCCAGCATTGGCATATGAGCTACAAAGATTATTCTTGAATCTATTATTATTATTTTTAAATTAGATATTTATCTTTTAAAACTATAATTTACCTTGTTATGCCCTACATCTTTCGTCCTAGCTATCTTATCAATTTGTTTTCAAACTCCTTTGCCACTATGCAAATTTAAGCTATATTTAATTAAATTCTTTACAGCTTTCTGCATGGAGTTCATATCTAGAATACATTTCAACCAACTCTTAAAAATTGTTCCAGAGGTTGAATCAGCCAGCCTGTTTTTAAAGGAGTTTTATGTACTTTTTAACCCTTTTACTATGGGTAGGTGGATTCCACCCAGCTCGTATATCTCAAAGTAACCATAAAACAGTTATACTGTAACTTTTTAAAATGTATAAAATCTTCACGAAATTTTGCAGATTATCAGTACACATTACAAGGCTTTCATACACAAAATATCAGATTTTGTAATTAAGTTTTAAGTTTTCATAATCAATGATTTGCTTATGCATTGTTTTTTCGAATGTTGACTATCCAACATGCAAAGTAATTTTGATTTTAAGATTAAAAATGCTTTTATGTATCAGAAAATTGTCTGATTTCACATACAAAATCTGTATAACCTCCAGATAATTATCAAATGTTTTTTTTATAGAAAAACTATATTTTATCTGTTATTTTCACTATTGTATCTCTGTATGGGTTTGGTCAATTTGACTGACCTCATAACTACTATAAAAAAATTAAGAAACAGATATAAATTATGCTTTTTTCATTTTAAAATGACTACAAATTATAACATGAAACCACAAAAGTTTACTCTAAATACCCTAAATCTCATAACATTATAGATATGTATTTATATTATTTTTATTTTATTGACCTTTCAGCTATGTCTAAAATTACAGAAGTTGCAATGATATGGCGCATGTGAACTAATGTTACTGTATCCAATAGTGTAAAAGTGGCCTGTCTTGGCTTTGTTCTAGTGCACCAGTATTTTGTAAAATACAATCACATTTCAGTTACATATGTATACATATTATTATTACTATTTACAAAAAAATTCTTAAATATCAGTTATTTTTCTTAAAACAAAGAACAGTAATATAGTGTTACGTCTCAGTTTGTTAGTTAATTTTTTGTAAAAATTCTTTCTGAAAAAACTTTCCAGATAGAAGTCCTTTCTTAATTAAATAAAACTGGTTTATTCTTTCTGAATATAACTTTGTGATACACTTAATTTCAACAGTCGCGCTATAACAAATGCTATAACTCACAACGAACGGCTCACGTGCTCAACTAAACAATACTCTGTCTGCAGTTCAATTACACATTCATTACATTGCCCCTGTCATGTTGTGACCGTCTTATATATAAAAGAATACCGAGACCTAGTAAACTCCCGATATTTCATGAAGGTTCGAGAAGGAAGTGGCGTGATACAAGCGTCACGTGACCTGCGTTGTCGTAACAATAGAAAGAATATACTAATAATAAGGAAATATAGAAAACCATGATTGTAAAGAGGTTTGTACTCACTTGCTGTACCTGGCATGCTAAGCCTTGCCAAATTTCACACATGAAGGATGTAAAACAAAATAGTTTTTTTAGGTTTTACAGACACAGTTTGAAATAACAAAAAATTATAAATTCCTTTATCAATATTACATGTGGATATAAAAAAATAGTGTTTTATGAACAGCATTTTCACTTACTCTTTCCTTCTGAGATTCGAGACAAAAGAAATAATTCTGGAAACTTCTCACCTTTAAGAGGCTGAAAAAATACATGGGGGATATTATGACTTTTTGATTGGTTATAAACATATGGTAGAGTGAAGTGGCTATATGTAAGGAAGTATTTCTAAAAATGGAAAAGATGAGCAGGGCCACTGTGTTAGATTTGCTAAATATAGGGATATCTCAGCAAATAAAAAAAAGAGGTGGTTCTTATTTTATATTCTAGCTTGTCAATATTTATAATTTGAGTTTCTAATTCATAAAAAACCATAGACTTTGTATTTGGCCATTGCAAACATCTAATTTGAATCAAAGCTGCATTCAACATACCATGTGACACACAAAAATCAGTATTCAGGATTTTGTTTAATATTTACTTTAAAATTAAGAAAGTAACTAATGTATAATACTAAAATATGAATTATAATCTACAATTTGATAACAAACTTATTGACATACATTCATAAAATTTGAATGCAAGTTCACAAGCTTGATGATATGCCTTTTGACCTCTGACCATAATAAAACCCATAGTGATAGGGTTAAGCAGCTATTTTGATTTACAGTTTCCAACATCATTTGCTCCTACATACAATACAAAAAAAGAATGGGCTTTGGTACCAACAACTAAACTGTCAATACAATCTATGCATATTCTTGCACTAGACTTTTTATGATCCCCACTACAAATAACTTAATCAGTAAACTTCATGAAGGTATGTAAACCTCTTGATCACTGCCTTCTTCCCCATTACAAATCAGCCGATGGTTCAATTCTATTAGATTGGTATCTGAATGTTAAATAAACTCAACTTGTTAGCCCTTAAATGTTTTACCACTGTGCATTCTTGTACACACAATACTGTCTGATTCTTACCCAAAGTAATATTTAACTCTATTCATTTCCTGTCTTGCTTCCTTGACTTATGCTCCTAGTCTACTATTTACCCCTTATAATACAGCAATATTTCCTGAGACTATATATATCATATTCTCCCACAATACAGATGTCACTATACATGCAAGTTGTGTTGCCACAAATAACATATTTAGAATCTATTAATTTCGTTAATGGCAAATTCCTGATCATACAGTGCAATGCTTAGAAGAATTACAGATAATGCTTTATGTCATAACCCTTTCTGAAGAAGGATATTCATTTTAATAAGAAAAAATATTAAATAATGTACAGCCAAACAAATGATATTAATTGTTTTTATCTTAAGTAAAAAAAAACTTTTAACTATATTTAAGACAGCAGCAGGCTTCAAAATTATACTTCAAGCTACATACAGAGCAATGTCCTTATCCACAAAATGAAGTCTATGGTTAAGAAAAAGAATTATATACTCAAAAGAAATATTGTGATGAAAGTGGACTTACCTTCTGGTATTTTTAAGAAGATAATAAACAAGAACATTAACTTAATTAACCAAAAATTCACAAGTTTCCAGCCACAACTTGAAATCAATGGCATTTTTCATGAAGACAATTGTCAACAAACTGGAATCACAGTGCTCCCATTTAACTACATACATTTTATACCCAGTGACATAGCTTCAATGGACTTTCATGCCTCTAATCTTTGATTGACTTTGCAATTCTTCATACAAGCTTGTTGCAATGGTAACTACAATGTTGGATAATAATAATGCATATCTGTGTTAATTAGATTGAGGTAGAGAAGTTAATTCCAAAGAAAACAAGGAATGTGTGATTAATCTTCAGTTTACAGTATTTTATTTTTTTCTTATTAAACTTCAGGTTTGCTTTCCTGGCTTGTTTACTACTTTCTGCATGTGAATGATAAGTATAATATTTTTACATGCTGTATATAAAAGCAATTTCAATATAATTCATGCATGTTTTGTACTAAGACTAAGGCCCCTGTTAATCACAATATAGGTACATATACCAAATACTTAACAAATTTATGAATTACTTCTCTTTACCAAAAGTGGTAGAAGCCTACATAAAAATCATTTTATATGGAAATCAGGTGAAAACAATGCAATGTTAAAAGACCAGAATGGCAGAATAAGACTGTATTTTGGTCATGATTACATCGAGTTTTTGATACTAATAATGGTATATATATATAAAACATATTAAACAACACAACATTTCTCAAAAGTTAGTTAAGTACATCAAGAATGAAGGTAATTAAACTTAATAAATGTAAAGTTCTGAGCCTAGTTACGTTCTTTTGGGAAAAGAAATGAAGATAACTTAAACTGTACTTTAAGAAATAGAAAATTTAAGATTCAATTTAAAACATTTAAAAAGCTAACTACATAATCCAAATATACTTTGCTTAAAATGCTTTACTATTTGGACAGATTATATGTCTGATATAGACCTATGGCCAAAATACTACACATTAATTCAAAATAATGTTCTCAAGTGGGTTTGGTAAAGCTATTCTATGTATTTTAAATGCTTCTATATTCCTATCATTATGATTTTTTTAATTCATATTCTGTGGTTCGATTTGTTAAGTTTAAATATAATGTTAAAGTTTATTTTTTAACTCAATCTTAAATAAGGACTATAACATCTTAAACCAAACTCTCAGTAAAAATAATAAGAAATTTGTTTTCATATGGAAACGTTTTTACTAGGTTCTACCTCCTTTTTGATATTCGAAAAAAGGAAAAATGAGATATTTGTGGCCATTTTTACTGAGAAGTATTACATTTCACTGCAGCACAAATCATTATTTCCATCATTGTTACATACTATAAGATATATATAGATGACTCTCATTCTCATATTTGCAAGTGTTGAGTCTTACTAAATCATGGTCTTTGATGTAATGTATAAAAGTTTAATATATGAAAACAACTTACACACAAATGAATCCAGCAACATTAGTTTGAATAATATCTTCATCTGTACTTGCAGCAAAGCTAACAGATAACACATGATGAAGCAGTTGCAATCCTGGAAATAAATAGTTATACTTTTCATGTTTAAGGAAAATAAACCTGAACTCAAATTTAATATAGTATTTTTTTGTGATATCTTTAATTAAAGCATGCATTAAAAAAGTTATTTTTTAAAAGAAATATTATTTCCTATTATTTTCTGTATTAGATATATATGACTGTTTAAGTTTAATGCGAGTGTTATGATTTAGATGGTTTAAGAATAGCATGAGTGTTAAATTTAGTTATTTTTAGAAGTGATAGTTAATCGCAGGTTTGTTTACATAATTGTGTATGAATCATATGTTGTGTAGTTCAATTGTTGTAAATTGGCACTTGTATTTTTGTATCATGTGACTAGAAACGTGAGTAATATTGTATCATAATATCTTGTAGTGTGTAGAACATTTAAGGCCTCTGTCAGTCTATATAGATAAATAAAAAATGCAGTTTGAGTTAGTTAAATAGATAGCTAGATCTAGACTGTGTGATTGTGAATTTAACCATAAAGAGTGTATAGTGGTGACTTTTAAAGTGAAATTTTCACAGACTGTATTGCAATAACAGAGTAGAGAAGAATAATTTGTCTTTTCTATTGTGTTCTAAACTAATTGATCCAGTCTTCGTGGACTTTGATGAAAAAGATACAATTATTTACAGCTCTGGATACATTTGTGGTGATTAATGTGTCACAGATATTTGTATGTATGTTTGAATTGTTTTAATGTATTATTTTAAAACAAGTGGACTGTGTGCTGTTTCTCTTTTGTTTAAATTTATCACTAACAAGTCACAGGTACCTACTGTAAAGAATCCAGCCCATCCATAGATAAAACCTGACATTCTGAAAGCACACTTTAACTTTAAAAGTTATGTGTTTTTTTGCAACAGAATTTATTTCAAAAAGTTGTTTTTAACAACTTAGAGTAAAAATTAGAATATTTTAAAATAAAATCATTTTATTCTGAATTTGGACATTTTATATACATAAATGTAACCAATAACTTAAATCTGAGAATTAAAATACTCTACTATTATTGATTCCTGACTTACCAACTTGTACTGGAACTAGCTTGGTGTGGTTGTCTTCTAATTTCATTCCTAGTGGCATGCAAGAGTCTGGCAGTGTTGGAGCTACATAATTGGCAGAACAAAACATAATTACTAATGACAGATAAATGTAAATTTTCACTTTATATTATTGAAGACTATAAACATATTGTGATTAATAGACATAGATGTGTGAAAATCTAATTTATGCTTTACAGTAGTCAGTAGAAAAATTTAACATTCAATTATTACTGTGAGAGACTATGTAATTTCTTCTTAAACTGGGCATAATATGGAACAATAAAAATTGTCTATTCCACATTTATGGCCTTTTGTTTACAATTACATGCATCTCTTATGTGTGTATAATTTTGAAATTTTGGTTTTAATTTTTACAATTTCTTACATCAACATTCCTTAGTGGCTAAAGTAATTCTTAATCATAAAATTTATTAATTAATTCTATCCAACAAATAAAGAACTATGAATACATTTATATTTATTTAATAACATTAAAATGAATTAGAAGTTAAGATCTTACAAATATTCCATGCACCTTAATTTCTTAAGAGAATGGCATCCGAGTATATATATATTCCACATCTTCTACAACTTTAAATTATCCATCTTTAACTTACACGAATGAAAAATAATACAGCAATAAACAAAGTTCTGTACCAAATTAATCATGAAAACTGGTTTATTACATTACTGTTAATTTAACATGAAGAGTGTAAAAGTGTACACAAATTTTGCATTTTAGATTGTTCTGATTTAGGAAACATTGTTGAAACAAGTAATAACAGGAACTTGTTTTATTAGATTGTTCAAAATAGTTAAGAAAATTTGGATGGCTGAAAAAAACAATATTTAATTCTCTGTTTTATCAACAAAAAAAATCAATTTAAAATCACAATTTGTCATAAAATATGATGAAAAACAGTATTTATGGTTTAGTTTAAAACATAAAAGCTTGAATTTTCTTTTATATCTCTTAAATGGTAATGAAAACAATAATCAAAAGTGACAAATTTTTTTGTCTACACTGGAAATATTACAGTCTTGCTTTAAAATTGTATCATGCTTATTGACTCAGTTACAACTTGAATACAATTTCACTATAAAAGAAAATCAAAATGCTTTAAAAAATCTTTAAAATAATGTGAACGTTATATTTATAATCCTGGGAAAATTTTAATTCTAATAATTTTGAGCAACAAAACTATAATACTAAATACAATTTTAAATATCAATTCTGAGCTCATCCACTTACAACATGATTAAATTAATAAAAGTGGTGTAATTCTAATGAAAAGTTATTTAAACTATTAAAAAAAAAAGGCATGTTCACATACAGGTTAATGGTTCATCAAAAAAGTTATATACAGAGGTGTCTAGGTATAATGATTGTATCAAGAGGGGACTGGCATCAAGCTACGGAGATTGACCCATAAAGAATTGTCATGCAATTATGATAGTTTGAAAGTAAATGTATTCATACAGAGGATACCATGTTGACCTCCACACTCTTTATTGATTTTGTTCATACTTTCAGATACTTACACCGAGACATCAAAAATGGTTTTACTATTCTCCAATTTTTTATGAGCTGCCAAAAAACCTCATAAAATCAATTATTTTCACAATTTAACTGTACTATCAAATTGAACTACCAATACTTTAGAAGAAAAGTATCATAATATTTTGGATCTTAATAAACTTGTAATGTAGATAGACATCACACACATGAAACTTAAATCACATAAGGGGTGTGTGTGTACCTGAAGTTGCTAAAGATGAAATATTGTATTATTTAATTTCTGTAGTGTATATTGGAGTATAAAAGACATTTTAGTACTAGTAATAAATGAACTTATAATAACAAATTTGTTTTCTTGTTCAACTGAACACTCAACATTTCACTTTACAGTTTCTACAGAAGCATTCCAGTAAAACAAACTGTAACTAACAGTACAAATCTTCAATTGGTTTAAATAGTAAATTCTAATTGAATCTATAGTGTACATTTGACATGTTAAGTAGTTAACAAAAGTTAAGATGAAATATTAAAAATAATTATAATTATAGCAATTACTTTTAAGGTCAATTTTCACAGTTTAATGCCATTCCTCCTTTGCGAATATTAAAATAATGAACTTGCTGGAATTATTAATGAATGTTTTAACTTTTAAAGATAAAAAACAAATGAATGCATCTTAAAATTTTATTTTCAATTGGTTGCTCACAGAGAATTGAATTTTCATTAAGATATCCATTTTATGAATTGTTTTATACTGCATCATGCACTATAACACTTATTAAACTATTAAATTGCTAATCTGATTTACAAAGATAATAATGCTGTACGAAAAAGTATCAAATATATGTTTATTAAATAATGATGTTTTGAAAAAGTTTTTAATTTAATGAAACTACCTATGATCAAATTAATATTGTTGTTATGGCTCCTAAATTAGCTCTTGCTTTTTTAGCTATAATCATCTTTTGGGTATTACCTGTATTATTATGAATGTGTTGATAAAACTTAATTGTTTTTAATTTATCTGAACATGCTATTAGTTTTTCATTATAATGATGGACGTATAGATAGTTTAATTCAATAAGGACTGCAAAGCAGTCATTTTAAATATTTGTTTAGTGTAATTTGCAAATAAAGATAAAAAACTATATAAAATTTTATTTATGCACAGCTTCAAGGAGTCTCTCTCTCCCTACTGTAAACAATACACTTATAAATGTTTTTAGAATTTTTCTGCTCATCCCAAAGCTTAGGTTTATATTTGTTAAGAAACTATCATCTCTTGAGAATGTAATTATGTATTTTTTTTATTTCTCATGTGATGTTTTTCTCTGTTAGTAGTTTTAGTACTACAGCTTTTTGTTTTTACCCTTTTATAATGTCATAGCATGTAATTTGAACAAGTATTAACGAAGCCCACCTTTGAAAATAACCACTGGATAAAGTAGATTATAAACTATTTAAATCAATGTAGAGTAAACAAATTAGTGTAAGTAGTAATTTATGGTTCCATGGGAAAATAACTAGGTGGATCTCCTGCTAGAATGAATAAAGGAATCTAATAGGAAGTTTAGAAGACTTAGTAACAACCCATAAACCTTGGAATATTTGTATAGTTTCACTAAATGCTCTATTTCTTTACTGAATTTTTTACTTATATAAATTATACCTGATTTAAATCTACCACAATTTTCCACCATAACTCAGACTGAATTTCAGTTCAGTATTAAACCCAGTTTCTCAACAAGTAGTGCCACATGCATTGTGACCAACTTATGTTTTCCAAAGACTACAAAATAAATGAGCCAGATTGGAGGCAAGGCCACTAATGATAAAAGGAAGTAATTTGGTAATTCACAAAAGACCAGACTAGAATCAACATGTCTATGCAATAATAATGCACCTTTAATAAACTGAAACTGTATTTAAAATGATAATATTAACAATCTAACAATTGATGGAAAAAAACAAGTTATATTTTTCTTGAAAAAATTGAAACTACTTTGTGTTCAGTTTCAGATTCATAAATTTAGGTGTTTGGTATTTTTTTATCTTGTACAATGCAACAACTTTATAGTTATCAATAAATAATTAACATAATCAATTCAACGTGTGGTACTGTATGACTTGTTGTATTCAATACAACAGCAAAAATGATGGTGCTTTTTACTTCTGTGTCACAATCAACAATATTATATCCTTAAGTTATACCTGTGCTAAAAAAAATTGTGAAGCTACTGTACTTCCATCTGTTCATTAAATAACAAAAATTAAATAGTTTATGCTTAAAGTAGAAATGCTGACTAAAGAACTGCATGCTCAGTTTTAGGCTTAAACCTCATCCCATTTGAAACTTTAACTTCTCAATATGATCACATTTTTTGGTTATATTTAAAACCTACAAAATAAAATACATGCCATTTGCTCTAAAAAAAATTTACAATACTTGTTACATTGGAAACAAAGTTAAGCCCTAATAATCATGACATCAATCTCATTCTTAAATAAATGAAATGTGTGAATTAGTTCAAATGATAAATTTATAAACTGGTTATACAGCTTTATTTCTTGTGGTCTGATTTCAAAAAGTGAATGCTTTTGTGCCTATATAACACAACATATTTCCTTAATTTCAATGACGAGGAACCCACTTTGAGACTAATAATGGTTGGAGATGGCTTGTCGAAACGTTGTACATTTGCTGTTATGTTGAACTTATATTAAAGTTTTCTTCATTATCCATTCAAGCCGTCTCCAACCATTATATTTCCTTAATGTCACAAATGTCTTCATCACAAAAAAAAAAGGCTAGGATTTGCATAACTTAAGACTTTTTTATAAATAAAACTTGGATTAATATAATATGTTTTTACGTTTTTTGACAGAAAAATTTTAAAATATGTTTATTTGAAATATTTTGTACTTTCAAAGTAGTCAGACAACTGTTGTCTGCATCTTATACTTAGTGCAGCAGCTCTATAAGAGATGAGTCTTTGAGATAAAAGTCTGAATACTAGTAATGAAACACTCTTAAGCATAACAAAAAAATACAGACTATGCATTGTAAGCCTTTCCAGACTAGAGGTGTGTCTCATTGATATCCTTTGATTTTTCACTTCTCAAAGTGAAAATATTTGATTAAATAGCATGACACTTTGTATAAAGTTATTAAATGATATTGTTACAACAGCGGAGGTCACGCAACACTGGGAAAATGCTCGCTGGAGTTTCTAGAAGGATCATGACTTATCGGGGAATCTCACAAATATCCCGGTATTTGCTTTTATTATATAAGGGCATAGATAGATAGATATAGATAGGGATAATTGAGTCAAGCGAGCAGTAGGCACTGTAAGTAAAGTGTGTGAACCACTGTGATTGAAAGTATGTGTTTATAAAAGTAGTTAAGTTAAAGTGACTGTGGAAATTCTTTGTACTGGAAAGTTGTATCGAGAAAGAATAAACTAGTTTTAATAAAGAAAGGACTTGTATCACTGAAGTTTCTCGGAAAGAATTTCTTCGGGAAATTAACAAACAAGCAGATACATAACAAATTGATGTCAGAAGTGGGATGAAAATGAAAAAAAAAAGAAGATGATGATGGAAATGAGAGGTGGCAAATCAAACTCCAGCTTAGCAGATTTGATGGCAGCAATACAAGAACAGCAAAAGAAACACGAAGAACAAGAAAATAAACATGAAGAAAGAGAAAAGAAAGAAGAAGAGAAATTACAGCAGTTGTTGGAGGAAAGAGAAAAGAAACAAGAAGAGAGATTATACAGCAGTTGTTGGAGGAAAAAGAAAAGAAACAAGAAGAGAGACAACAGCAGTTGCAAAAAACCTGCAACAGTGGCAGCTTGAACAGCAAAATAAACAAGAAGAGAGATTACAGCAGTTGTAGATGGAAAAACAAAAGAAACAAGAAAAGAGACAACAGCAGTGGCAAGAAAACTTGCAACAGTGGCAGCTCAAACAGCAAAATAAACAAGAGAGATACAACAGTTGTTGGAGGAAAAACAAAAGAAACAAGAAAAGAGACAACAGCAGTGGCAAGAAAACCTGCAACAGTGGCAGTTCAAACAGCAAAATAAACAAGAGATATTACAGCAGTTGTTGGAGGAAAAACAAAAGAAACAAGAAGAGAGACAGCAGCAGTGGCAAGAAAACTTGCAACAGTGACAGCTCGAACAGCAAAATAAACGAAGAGAGATACAGCAGTTGTTGGAGGAAAAACAAAAGAAACAAGAAGAGAGACAACAGCAGTGGCAAGAAAACCTGCAACAGTGGCAGCTTGAAGAGAAAAATAAACAAGAAGAGAGATTACAACAGTTGTTGGAGGAAAAAGAAAAGAAACAAGAAGAGCTGGCACAGGATTTGGAAAGTATGGCACACAAGGCCTACCCAACTGCACCACCCGATGTCTTCAAGCTGTTGCTGAGGGATCAGTTTGTAGATGCCTTGGACAGTCCACAACTGAAGATACAAGTGAAGCAAGCACACCCCTCTGCTATGCAGGATGCAATGGCCTGAGCTCTTGAATTAAAATTCTACGTTAAGTCCAGCACAGAGGTACCAAGGTTGATACAGTCATCAGGATTCAAGTCCAGAAGAGGGCAGCTTTTGGAGAAGTTTGAGAGACTTTGCTGGCACTGTAACAAACCTGGGCACAAGAGCTCAATACCGGCAACTTCAAAACAGGGAAGATGCCATGACAGGAAAGGCTGCTACCCAGAAAGGTTGTTGGAACTGTGGTGAGCAAGGACATATAAAAAGCCAGTGTAGGAGGAATACTACCAATAAGCCAGCTTCGGGAAACCAGTAGTGGTTGGTGCTTTGGGACACCCACCAACCCCCACTGTGAAAGTCCCAACAGTTAAGTGTAAATTGGCAAGTACACATAGTGTCTACGTGACAGGAAAGCTGGATGGCCAAAAGTGCAACTTTGCCATAGATTTTGCATCTCAGCAAACCCTTCTGAGTATTAAGGTGCAAGATCACAAAGAGTACCAGAAGCTATACAGAAGCTCTGTGGTGTGACAGGACATTATGCAAGGTTGTGGGGACCAGTGTGGGAAACTATTGAGCTCATGGGCATAAAGGACACACACAAAGTATACTTGGCTGACATTGAGGACCAATGCATATTAAGGTTGGACTACTTACTAACAAGGAAGTGTGTAGTTAACTTCAATAAAATGACATTTGGGAACAACAAAGGCCAAATTCCAGTAAGTGTTAAAAGGGAGGTTGAACTAACCAGGCACCATCAAGCTGAAGTCAAAGTGACTGAAGGAGTTGATGATGGTGAAGTGGAACCAGGTGTAGAGATTAAAGCAGAGCAGGAGAAAGACCAAGATTTGAAGCCAATAATTCTTTTTCTAAAAGCAAGTGTTTTGTACCCTTCTTGGGAGAAGGTGTCTAGCTTAAGCCCTGTGACAAAGAACTATAGGGCACAATGGGACCAGTTGAAGCTTGAAGATGGTATTCTTGTCCAAAGATGAGAAACTGCAGATGGGAAAGTTATACCGAGAAAGTTATGGGAAGTTGTACTGCATCAAACCCATGATAGTTTAACAGGAGGACATCTCGGAGTTAAGAAGACATTGAGTTACCATGACAGAGATTTTAGTGGATAGGTATGAGGCAAGATGTAGAAGAATGGTGCAGGACCTGCAGTACATGTTTTGCTAAAAGGGGACCCAAGCATAAGGGATGTGCTCCAATGAAGTTATGTCAAGTTGCTGCACCAATGGAAAGAGTAGCTGTTGCTGGTCATTTGCCCGAAACTCATGCTGGAAACGGGTACATTTGTTTGGTGATGGATTATTTCTCCAAGTGGCCCGAGGCATATGCAATACCAAGTTAGGAAGCTACAACTGTAACTTTGGCTATTAGTGATTTCTTCTTCAGGTTTGGTATGCCATACGAACTG
>NW_013670430.1:72215-80704 GCF_000517525.1 Limulus polyphemus | reverse complement strand
CTCGACATTAGATAACCCTGCTGTAGAAGAGGCAGCAATACACTCGCCTCGTTCAGCTTTGATGGGCAACTCTGTACCTCCGTATCTAAAGTCTCGACATTAGATAACCCTGCTGTAGAAGAGGCAGCAATACACTCGCCTCGTTCAGCTTTGATGGGCAACTCTGTACCTCCATATCTAAAGTCTCAACATTAGATAACCCTGCTGTAGAAGAGGCAGCAATACACTCGCCTCGTTCAGCTTTGGTGGGCAACTCCGTATCTAAAGTCTCAACATTAGATAACCCTGCTGTAGAAGAGGCAGCAATACACTCGCCTCGTTCAGCTTTGGTGGGCAACTCCGTATCTAAAGTCTCAACATTGCTGCCTTGGATTGATATCTATCTGTGATCTTCCACTTTCACTGGCCAAAGGGAACAATGATGGTCAATGACGTTCTAGTTTCAGATTGTAATTATGCGTACATAAACAGGTAAGTGACAAGTATGTGCACATGTAGCAGCCATTAATGAAGCCAACGATTGGTGGATTGTTTTGGTACTTGGTCCATTTCTTACTGATGGACGAAATACTGATGCAGTAATTAATCATTACATATTCTAACATTATATTGTAAATATCTGCACACGGATACATCCACGTGACGTCGAGCTTGAGATCAGAGGATTTAGGAATATACTGGATTCTCAACAAGAACTGAAAAAGGGGTGAAACTAGTATACCACAGAGAATGGTAAAAGCAATAAATGGTCGCATACACAGTAAAAACTACTGGACATGGTATTTACCAACCTGCAGATTCTTTTATTACAGAATGATGATAGAATTGTTCTTTATAACTGTTACCAGCCTTCTCTCGTGTAGAAAACACAAACTGGTTCTGGTCCCATGCAATGCACACTTGAACTGGCGAAACAACCGAAAAAATGTTAGAATCCGAATGTTTAACAAGAAAGAGGTCGATGTGAAAAACAAAAATGATTAAAAAACGTGTACAACGTGAAGAATGTCTGTAGTCAACAGATGGTGTACCACATCTAAGATATGTATTATAATACACATAGTAACATCTGAGGACAAAGATTTAGTCCTGGTTTGTTTCGAGTATGGTGCACCCTCTCTGAAGCAAGACAGAGTGACCCATCTGTATTAGCTCGGTATTTCTTGTGTTACGCAGGCCAGGCGTATGCATGACTAGTGGGGTGCTGTGCACTCTTGGGGGGTCATAAATGTTGGTTGGTTGATTGCCGTTTTATGGCGCAAAGAAACGGGGCTATCTGCGCCAAACTGGTAAAAGTTTCAAAGGTAAAAGTTGTAAAATGTAAAAAGAAATCAAGTTAAAAACTAAACAAAGTTAGAAAATTAGGTAAAAACATTTAAATATAATTCAAAAGGCCTACAACGCTAAAAAAGCTAAAAACATGGTCAAGTTGGACAGTGTCACCATATGGCGAAAATGGTGCCGCCGCTCATGTGGGCTATTCCAACTCGGGGATGTTCTTCAAATCCCTCTCAACGATATCTCCTCGTGAGGAATTCAAAGTAGCATGAGGAGTAACCTCAATGGGTATGCCCCCAAGGGCTTTTGAGTTCAGGAGGTGTTTTGGTGTAGATGTTTCCACCAAGATATCCCCAGAACATAGCTTCTTAACTGACTTTGGAAAGCCAGCAAGCCCCTCTAATTCCTTCTGAATAAAAAAAGGGAGACATTTGCCCTAAAGGTTTGTTGGACAAAGAATGTAAGATCAAAAAACGAGGTACAGGTTCAGAATGGGTTGAAGATTGCTGGTCAGAGTCGTTTACCAATTAGCTGTTTTTCACTTTCTTTTTCTTTTTTGGAGGATTTGGGAGATCCATAATGAAAGGAGAAAGATTCAGTGTCCACTGACCCCACCCACCATGGGGTCCTACGAAGGGATGCACTACCTTGCCAAACAAGGACACTGCAGCAATGCCAGGTTTTCGTGAGCACTATACCCAAACACCAGCATCAGACACGATGTCCACAACACCCGTTGAGAACACCCAACACTGGTACTCAATTAACCCTAACCCAACAGGACCAGCCAATTGACCACTTGGGGGGGGGGGCTTCCCAAGGCCACCCGTCTACGAGAATTCAAGGCTAAAGCGGTGTGTTGCAGTGCCCCAGACACCACTCAACCACCAGGATCCTCTCCTCCCCTTCACGGATTGCCATGTACAGCAAACACGTGGGTGGATGTTCAGATCCCAGAAAATGTAAACTAAAAATACAGAACCTTCTCTGGGAGGTCCCCTCACTACATACAGGAATCTACCACGAGGGGGCATAAATGTGGGTTCTTGGGACTCGGAAAGCACAAGGAACACAGGTTCGAAAGACCAGCTTCCATAATTGAAGGTGTTCAGGATGCTGTAACAAAAACTAATAACATCTTCGACCAACGAGGAAAAGATGCCTCAAGATGGACTGGTCTGTGAACACTTAGTGTACACTGCAGGTGAAATATGGCATTTCTGTTGGCGAGTCACAGAAAAAACTAAAATAATGTTTGATCATTTTTTTTCAACATGTCTTGAAATAGATTCAAAATTCGCACCTCAAAGACTCTTGTCTTGGTTCTTTAGAAGAACTAGAAGCCAACTGAACTTAATATCTGTAATTCTTAGTTTCATCAACAAAACTTATTCAATGAAGAAAACAAATCTAGAATGTTTCTTTTGACAGAATACTGATTGTGAAATAAAAACGACTTATAAACCTCTATCACAACTGTTAGAAGCATAAAACCTTCGCCATGTGAAAACTAAAACTTTATACCAAACTATACCTATACGTATCTAAGTGCAGTAACAAGTGAATGGAGACTGCGCATGCACGCTCATACATCGGTTGTTATTAAAAATGTTGAGAAGTTTTAACAGAGAGAATCTGTCGAGAATCACCCGTTTCTATGTATGCTTAGCAATAAGGAAGTGGCTAGAGATCACACGCATAGAATCATGTAAATACACGTCTCAACGCCACGAAACCGTAAACACGGTGCTTAGCTACGACTGCGCGACCACCATTCATTAATACAGGTGTATGTGTGTATATATTGACGCACACGAGATTGTAACACAACTACGAAGTTTACGGTTTTCTCCCTATTGTGATTTCAGAAACCACTGATAACAAACTATTATATAGAGAACTGTTTATCTATATACCACGAAGTGAATGACACACTACACTGAATTTACTCTCTCTTGGACTTTGTGTAAACGTTTCGAACTTTGCCAAAACGCTAAGTAAGAGAAACATATTTGTACATTTCTTCGTCGTTGGTGGAGAGAAAAAAACAAAGGTACACAGAGACCAGTAGATGGCATGTTGTCCTCAAAGACCATAAAGACGAGAGTTCGTATTACTGAACAGATACTTAGGAAAGTACTGCAAAATTACGTTACGAGTTTAACACAAAGAAAACGAAAATGCGAAGAACTTAAGAAGTTATCAGACTAACGGAAACACAAGAGAAGGACATTTCTGGTTACTCAAATGGGATGAACAAGTTGCTTTAATTTAACACATTGAAGTATAATAATAAAAATAATTAATAACAGCCGCCAGAATGATGACCTGGCGATTGTAATATAAAAATGTCGATTGCAAAATTGGAAAATAGCGACAGGAAAAAATGAAGGGCAAAATATAAGATCGTAAACAGAAGCTACACAAATGACTATCAGCGCTAGCCCTTTCAAATTTTAAACTAATACGCTACAGGGAAGGCAGATGTTCAACGGCCTTTACCGCCAACTTTTGGGTGACGCTTATCCAGTTGGTTGGTTGGTTGTTATTTTATGGCGCAAAGCAACTAGGCTATCTGCGCCAAACAACCGGTAAAAACAGTAAAAGTAAATTGTAGTAAAATGTAAAAATAAAGTGAGTTCAAACCAAAATATGTCCAAATAACAGATAAAAGAATTAAATAGAATTAAAAAGGCCAATTGTTCTTAAAAATTTCTAAATACAATCAAGTTGGACAGTGTCACCATCGCCAATGACACTGTCCAACTGTAGAGGTAAACGCTTACAAAACACGTGTCTGAAATAATGCCGCCGCTCACGGTCGTAACGACAGCACGAGAGTAAAATGTGGGCTATTGTGACTTGAGTGTCACAAAGCTACACTTCGGTGGGTCAATAACAGATAAAAGAAAATGATGAGTTACAAAACTATGACTAACGCGTAGCCTTGCCAGGACAACTTCCTCCTTATGGCCAACTGGCGCCTTGAATACAGAACCATAGTCCATGGTATGGGACAGATGGCGCCAGAGCAGACAGACTTAGCTGCAATGTCAGCGAGCTCGTTCCCGTGAATACCGACGTGGCCAGGTATCCTGAAAAACTGGATGGAAACAGAAGATAGAGAAAAATGGGCCAGTCGTGTTGAATATCGACGAAAACTGGGTGAGAACTAACGTTAAGCGATTCCAGAGCTAAAATATAGCTAAGAGAATCAGTGTAAATAGTACAATCACTGTACTGCATAGCTTTGCGTGATCCAGTGCAAGAGAAATAGCATACAAATCGGCAGTGAACACAGAAACTGTAGAGGGGATCCTGCGAGTAACTATCGAGCCATGGCAGAGCCTACAGAGTGACCCAATTTCGAACCATCCATGTAAGTAGGAATAGAAGGATGGTTCCAATCGGGAGTAACTGCCTTCCTCAGATGACTCAAAGAAAAGTCACAGGTGGGAATGGTAATAAGTCATGGCAGAATGGGCTGATCATTGGGGACAGCAATATCATCCAATGCCAGACCCAATTCAGCCACTTGTGCCTGGAGACAAAGGCCAAAGGGAGGAATTGCAGACCATCTGTTCTGAAAGAGCACAGCCCACCAAGGAAGAAAGACACAATCCCAGGTGGGATGCTATGGTAAAAATCGAAGCTTGGTAGCATACTGTAGAAAAAGTTGCAAACAACAGAGGTGAAGAGGAGGTTCATGGGACTCGGTGTACAAACTCTAGACTGGAGAAGTGCAAAAAGCCCCAGTGCAGAGCTGAAGTCCCAAATGGTGAACGGGTCTAGCATCTTCAAGACCAAGGTCCTGGCAGAACTATAGACCAAAGACCCATAGTCCAGTTTGGATTGAATCAGGACATGATAGATCCTGAGCACAGAACATCGATCCACTCCCCCAGAGGTGGAAGAGAGGACACGGAGGATGTTCAGTCCCCTTTTACACTTGACACGTAGATATTTGGTGTATGGAATAAAAGTAAGCTTAGAGTCAAAGATAAGCCCCAAGAACTTTGCCTCAGGGACCACACGAATAACAACATCACTGAGACAGAACTCGGAATCGAGGTGGAGACTCCATTGGTGGCAAAAATGCATCCAAATGATTTTGGAAAAAGAAAATGTAAAACCGTTTGCAGTGGTCCACGTCAACAAACGATTGAGAGCAGTCTGAAACTGCCACTCATTAAACCTCATGTTTAATGATCGACACGAGATGTGGAAGTCGTCAACATAGAGCCCACTTGCAACAGTTGGAAGAAGGTGTGTAGCAATAGTATCAATTTTGACACTCAAAAATGTGATACTCAAGACACAGCCCTGAGGGACTCCAAGTTCCTGTGGAAAGGAACGAGAACGAGTCGAACCCACACGGACTTGGAATCGCTTGTCCAGTAAAAAAGTTCTGCATAAAAATGGGTAAATGGCCACGCATCCCATAGGAGTGGAGATACTGCAAAATGCCATACCTCCACATAGTGTCCCAAAGCCTTCTCAAGATCAAAGAACACGGAAACAAGATGTTCTCTCATGAGAAAGGCTTCTCTGATCAACTTTTAAGTCGAATCAGATGGTCCAAGGTAGAGTGCTGTTGAAGAAACTCACATGAGTTGGGCGAGAGGAGCGTGTTTGATTCGAGGAACCAAACAAGATGAGCATTAACTATCTGTCTTAACAAAGACAGCTAGTCAAAGCAATGGGACGATAATTAGAAGGAATCTTGGGATCTTTCCCAGGTTTCCAAACATCGGGAAAACATGCTCCTGCCAGATCCGATTAAAAATAACCAAAATAATAGCAAAAGAGACAGGAGAGTGATGGTGCAGCATCTCATAATGAACATCATCAGGTCTGACCAATGAGCAAGTTTGAGTTCCACCAGTGTAAAGTGGTGATTATAGTTGTAGAGACGATTGGTCTGAAAGGAAAGAGGTGATCGCTCTGCCCAAGACTTGGTGGCCAAGAAGGCAGGGGAAAAAACAAAAGTGCTAGATGCACGAGAAAAGCTGTGTCCGAGAGCATCAGCAATTTCCTGGCCATTGGAGAGCAAGATGGAAAGGGGATGGGAAGCATACCTCCCAGTGACTTTCCGAATCTTGTCTCATACAGTTTTGGAACTGGTGGTAGAAGAGATGCTAGCAGTAAACTTAAACCAAGAATCCCTTTGGCTTTGATGTCGAACCTGCCGAGTGTGGACATGGGCCTGCTGATAAACTATGTGGTTTGATAGAGAGGGGTACCAGCAGAAGGTATCCCAGGCCCGTTTTTGAGCATGTCGTGCCTTCTGACAGGCAGGACTTCACCACGGACGAGGATACCGTGAAAAACGTGTCCAGGTCTTAGGAATACAGTAAACAGCTTTATACTGGATGATACAGTCAGTCACTGCTACCACACTGTCATCTATTGATGGCAGATAGACAATGGCAGGATCAAGTTCAGAAAGAGTAGTAGTCAGCCTGGTTCAACTTCCACTGTGGCACTCGGGTAGGGTGCATCGATAACAGTCAACCTCCCTCAAAAATAGAGGAAAATGATCATTGCCCTGTGGGTCACTGTCAACCGTCCAAGAAAAGTGGGAGCAAAGTGAAGGGGAGCAGACCAAGAGTTCTATGGCAGTGAAAGATTGACGATGTGCATGAAAATAAATATAACATCCAGTATTCAAGAGAGAAAGGTTATGATCCGAGAGCAAGACCTAAAGTAAGAGGGGTGAGAACCACCACAATTAACACAGTAATGACCAGTTCACACATGTAGGCATCGTGGTCCTTGCCATCACAAAGAGCACTCGTTGCAGAACCATGACAAGATGCCTTTGAATGACCAAACTGCTGGCACTGGAAACATCGGAGAAGATTGAGAATATATGGCCTTATCTTACAGTTCAAATAACCTGCCTTAAAAGCGGCCAGAGGACGTGGCGACGAAAACGTCAAAGTGAGAACAGTGGTTGGCACCATAATTCCATTTTGAGAAGTGGAGATCCTTTGAACTGCTGAAACTCCTTGACTGGAAAAACCAGCGAGGTTTCTGACTCGGGGATGTTCTTCAAGTCTCTCTCAACAATGACTCCTCGTGAGGAATTCAAAGAAACATGGGGAGTAACCCCAATGGCCTTGGAATTCAGGAGAAGTTCACTGTGCTTATCTGTGGATGTTACCATCGAGATGTCTCCAGAACAGAGCTTCTTAAGTGACTTTGGAGAGCCAGCAAGCCCCTTTAATCCCTTCTGTATAAAAAGGGAGACAGTTACCCTAAAGATTTATCAGACAGTGAATGCAGGATCAGGAAACGAGGTACAGGTCCACATTGTGGCAGGGACCACTATTGGGAGTCATCAAGGCGTGGTCGTTTACCAATGGGTGGAGTTTTTTCGATTTTTTTTATCTGGGGGATCCATAATATAAAGAGAAAGATTCAGTTCCCACTGACTCCACCCACCATAGAGTCCTACGAGGGGACGCACTACAATATCAAACAAGAACATTGCAGCAACGCCAGGGTTTCGTGAGCACTATACCCAAACACCAGCACCAGACCCGATGTCCACAACACCTGTTGAGAACGCCGAACAGTGGTACTCAGTTGACCCAAGCCCGACGGGACCAGCCGATTGATCCGGGGGCACCCAAAGGGCACCCGTCTACACGAATTCAAGGCCAAAGTGGTGTGTTGCAGTGTCCCAGATACCACTCAACCACAAGGATCCTTACCTCCCTTCACTGGTCGCCACGCACGGCAAATATGTGGGTGGATGTTTAGATCCCAGAGAAGGTAACTGAAAATACAGAACCTTTCATGGGAGGTCCCCTCACCACGTATAGGAATCCACCCCGAGGGGGACTCTTATCTGACTCAATGGTGGTATTTCACCGTCACTCTTACAATACACACCCATGGCCCCAAACTGTGAATCTAGTTTTTGCGTTACCGGGACGCAAACCATGAATATTCTGATTCACAGTCCAGACGCGCTGAGTACTAGGCCACACGCGATCCGATGATAATCGCAAGAGTGAAAAAACTGCCAATACGACTGTAGAAATTGACGACTGCAAAGACGACATAAACAGCTGACGGTTTGTTTGTTTTGAGTTTTGCGCAAAGCTACACGAGGGCTATCTGCCATACTGTTTTCCAATGTTTGGTTAGCTCTAGGCGTTTAAATAATAGCTTTTAATTTTATTATCACATGTATAAATAGC
>NW_013670430.1:69826-71980 GCF_000517525.1 Limulus polyphemus | reverse complement strand
TCCACCACCAACTCTTGGGTTACTCTTTTACCAACGAATAGTGGGATTGACCGTCACATTATAACGCCCCCACGGCTGATAGGATGAGCATGTTTGGTGGGACGGGGATTCGAACCCATGACTCTCAGATTGCGAATCTAGCGCCCTAACCACCTGGCCAAGCCGGGCCTAACAGCTGACGGAAAGACGACTGTTGGCTTCTAGAATTAAGAAACACGATTGAAAGAATTATAAAAACAACTAAAGCAAAAATCAAAAATAGATTTTAATATGTTAATAAGTTTTACGGCCGTTAGCTTTAGGATTATGTCTTCAAGAGTAGTCCAAATTACAATAGCATAAAAAAAATGTTCATTAATTTGTATCAGTTAAATGTTTTAAACTTTTCATTCGCAGAATTTAAATTTCTTACCTTTGAGCGTTATTTCTCAAGGTATACAATCCCATCTGTTAATAATAATAATCCCTATATCAAAGTGATTTATCTAAGTATCGTGAAAGAATGAAATATGACAATTTATCTGATAAGAAATAAGATTAATGTTAACCTGAAAACCCTTATAGAAGATCATTAACAGGACATCAAACCTTCACTCTTATTAAGATATGTCACATTTAAACGTTTAAAATATATGGCTACCGTGACAAGTCGATACATTATCGAATTTGGCCTAACATGTAGCATAAAACCATTAGGCCAAAGTTATCTGATCGTAATCTATCTGGTTGGTGATTAGATCATCCAATGGAAATACTGTTTACTTGAATCGGATCTCGTCTGTTAATTGCATTTGGTTTCAAAACCGTTTTACATACAAAACGAGAACAAAGAGTTATTTAAAATAATAATAGTCTGCACCCATCAATAATAGTAGTCTGTACCCATCAATAATAATAGTCTGTACCCATCAATAATAATAGTCTGTACCCATCAATAATAATAATAATAGTCTGTACCCATCAATAATAATAGTCTGCACCCATCAATAATAATAATAATAGTCTGCACCCATCAATAATAATAGTCTGCACCCATCAATAATAATAGTCTGCACCCATCAATAATAATAGTCTGCACCCATCAATAATAATAATAATAGTCTGCACCCATCAATAATAATAATAAAAATAGTCTGCACCCATCAATAATAATAATAAAAATAGTCTGCACCTATCAATAATAATAATAAAAATAGTCTGCACCTATCAATAATAATAAAAATAGTCTGCACCTATCAATAATAATAATAATAGTCTGCACCTATCAATAATAATAATAATAGTCTGCACCTATCAATAGTAATAATAATAGTCTGCACCTATCAATAATAATAGTCTGCACCTATCAATAATGATAATCTACACCCATTATACGTTTCATTGCACCCCCAGCAAAGAAAAGCTAGAAGCGGGACTGTGTCTCACAAAAATGTTGAGATTTCTAATTTTCCTGTTCTAGCTTCACGTCAGTAAACGGTGCACAATGTAATAAGACATATTATATATTATTATAACCATTTCATGTTACTGCCACATACTAGTACACATAAAAAAAAATTGTTTGCGAGATATGTAGAAAAACGTTGTACAATAAGACGTTGTTTGTTTGTTTTTTTCGTAAATAATTATTTTACAATTCATCACTAAAGTTCTTGTAAAATATATTTATTATTGTTATAACACAGATTCGGTTCACTAAATGTTAATTGTAAAATAACTGAAGAGAGGACATTAGTTTGTTCTAGTACAAGTAATTGGATGATATAAAACAAACTGTTTAATTACCAGCGCAAGTAAGAGACAAGTGCGACAATAAAAGATTCCGTCAGCGGAATCTCTGGTATCTGGAGCCCACCACCACTAGGTTAATAGAGCAAGGTACGAGTTAAATGAGGACAAACTAGAGATAAACTAGTCTTCGTGTCTCTGAATAAACCTACCAGTGAAAAGTCAGCACCCAAGAATGTGGGGTTCCGTCGTCCTTTGGCACCTCTCAGACGGTTTCATTTCCGTAGAACATAAATGTCAGCGTTCTTCGCAAACCTAGTAGTCCCCATGTAAATTACATGTGCCTACGAGCTTCCAGACAGCTCACGAGGCTTACGGGTAGAACAGTATCAGTATATAATTAGAGTATGCACGTCACTCACTTCT
>NW_013670430.1:65029-69805 GCF_000517525.1 Limulus polyphemus | reverse complement strand
TATATATATATATATATACTACTACTAGTATATGTATATATATATATATATATATATATATATATATATATATATATATATATATATATATATATACACATACATATACACACACACATACATTCAAAAGATTTCCCACACATGTACAATAAATAATAATAATAATAAAATCACCCACTGGAGGTGCTTGTTCGTTGTTTACAGTTTTTTTGTGTTTTTTTTAATCAGTCGAGTGGTGTTTAGGTTTAGTCATTAATCAATTTGTTTGCTTAGTGATATTCCAATGAATACAACCAATGCACTCCAAAAAATTTACGTTGAAAATTAAAAAGGCTCTTGTTCGAAGATCTGACACGTTTTGAATTTTTTTGTAAGTGTATTTGAAAACAAACATAGCGAAAGAACTTTTAAAATATTTGCTCACTGCACAACAGGAGTCTACTTTTTGAAGTACCTTTACCCTAAAATATGCACTTGAAATAACACGTCATAGCCATCAGAAGTAACAAGTTTCATCAGTACAATTAATGGTTTAGTTTAAAATACCATACAACAAATTGTTCAATAGGAATGATTCAAACTTATATGCAATGATGCATTCTGGGAGTTTTTTAATTCTAAGAACCCATGAGTGAAAACAAAGGAAAATATTTTATATCAACTACATTACATCTGTCATATCCAATGCTGACGAGGCCTTTCGTTCAATACCAGGGCTTGTCAATGGCCGGGTGGGATACGACATGAACAGTAAGCTGACGAGGCCTTTCGTTCAATACCAGGGCTTGTCAATGGCCGGGTGGGATACGACATGAACAGTAATGATTTAGGTTCTATATTTATGCATCATCATTTTGCATGCTCTAACAAAAAATTATGCATGGTGTGTTTGATATGTAATGTCTTTAAAGATTCTAGATTAAACAAAGCTTTAGTTCAAACTATTTGAAGGTAAAAAGAAAAGGTTGTTTTCGATAAGTATACCAAATAGGCTTAACAGTTCTTAATTCTTTAGCTTCCTGTTGTTGTTTGGGCCAACCTTTGAATGTCATCCAGTTTACACGTTCTACGGCTGGTTAAACACTAACACTGATTTGTTTTGTGATTTTACAAAAACTTGACGTGTTTTGCGAAACACAATCAAAACAGAAAACAACCGAAAGCACATCTGTCATTGGTAAATGAAGATACTGAATTCAAAATGTGAACTATTAAGGCTATCATAATGACAACTCGAGTTTTTAACTTTGTTAGAGATCCACGCACAAACACTCAAAAGATGGCGCTTTACTGGGGTAGAGTTACTGTTAAATCAATAACCAGGTTGATTATAAGGAGAACAAATAAAACCAGACCACCATGTGTAGTTCAGACTGAAGGGTAAAGCAAACAGATAAAACCTGTAAAGCATATCCTGGTGGAATAAATAAAACCAGACCACCATGTTTAATACAGACGTCGGTAAAGTTAGTTGTTATGATGGAACAAATACAACTAGACCACCATGTATAATCCAGACATCGGTAAAGTTAGTTGTTCTGGTGGAACAAGTAAACACGAACCACCATGTGTAATTCAGACAACGGTAAAGTTAGTTGTTCTGGTGAAAAAACAAAACACCATGTATAACCTGTACAGCACGTCCAAGTAGGAGGGATGTCTAAATATATCCTGTGCATTATACTCCTCTCCTTCAAATGTTAAACTTATCTTTCGCTTTTCTACCTCTAAATGTACTTATCCTGGTCAATTAGGCTTATGTTCTCATGCTTATGGAAATACAAGAGTGCTTTATGTTGAAAACGTTGACGCATAATACATCTCCGACTGCATTTTAATACGCATTTCTGATACGATGCAAAATACGGAGCTTCTCACAGACACCCACGTACCGACAACAGTAAGGTGGTAACCTGGAATTCGACCTTTAACATGATGATTAAACGGAAATCGTTTATATTGCACAATTTTCAACAATAAAAACCAAACATATATATATATAAACACACATGCTGTTAATAAGCTAACCTCCCCCCCCCACAAAAAAAACTACTATTTTTAAGCCTAACACGTTAAAAACTATTTTCAAGTGATGTACCAATCAGTTGCCAAAAAATGGGCCGAAGACAATTAATTTCAATTCTAAATAAACAATAACGTGATAAATGTTATGTGGAATTAATTAAATGATACAGTATGTCGAAAGGAAGTGTTATTGTTTTTACTACGCCATTGGAGGGAGGGGCTCTTCAAACTTTTTTTTTTGTTTTTTTTTTTTTTTTTTTTTTTTTTTAATTCACATCAAGGAAGTCTCAGACTGAAAGAGTTTGGGAACCATTGGCTTAGATTACAAAATGTATATTAAAGGCTCATACAGGAGACAAGAAAATTATTTTAAGATTATTTCCTTTCAGACATTGGGTGGTTACGAGACATTTCCCGCCACTGGGAATGCGAATCACAAACCAACGTGAAGTTTTGAATTAATTGGTTGAGGCTAAACCTAAATATACTTTACCCCTCTCTTTCAGAAAGCCATTTTTGGCTCCATCCCTAAACTGTGAGAGACCAGTATGCAAAGAACCCACCTAGTGGCAAAAAGTAAAATGAAGTTAATTCTAGGCAAATGAAAGCATGCAACCTTTCAACGAGTTTAACTCGGCACATTCCCCACCTTGTGAAACAAAAGGTCATGTTTATACTCATAAAAAGAGAAAAAAAACGCGACCGCATCTAAACCAGTCAACATTGATGTAAGCTTTGTAGTTTTTTTCAGGCAGTATAAAAAAAATCAACGTGTCTGTAGTTTTTTTAATGAAATAAATTATTCAGTAACTTGTTTGTTTATTATTAAGCACAAAATGGGCTATCTGTGCTCTGCCAAGCACGGGTATCGAAACCCGGATTCTAGCGTTGTAAGTCCGCAGACATACCGCTATGCCACTGGGGGGCTATTTAGTAACAAATGCTAGCTGGTATTTAAATTTTTTTTTCTCACCAGTAACTAAACTCGCATTTTGAAGAAAAAAAAAAAGTGGATTATTCCGACGATCACTTAAACAAGGACAAGCTAAAAAATCGGAAAATGTCTTTGTACAAAAGTTTAAAAACCAAATGAAATACTAACCACACCATTATTACTGTTAACAGGTCAGAAACCTAATCTTATGCACACAAAATTGCTAGCCACTCGTATCGATAACCGCTGGTAAATGTTATAAAATAGTATTTATAGCTTTGGGTAGAATTTCCATATATTTCAATGAAAGAGTTAACCCTTATTCGTCGAAGTTACCAAAAACCTTAGAGATTTCAATACAACAACCATTCTTTAATCATACAAGTTGACTGAAATATCAATGAACTTGAAGCCTAAAAGTTATCACTGATCTCGATGCGTAATTTTTTATCCCCCAAAGATTTTCAGAGACGTAAACAGAAAGAGAATAGTTTAACCCTAAATATGTTCAGAGATTACGAAGAAAGAATTCACTTAAAACCTATATTATGGCAAAGAAATGAAATCGGTCATCTCCAATCGCAGGTCATAAATATTGGATTTACTTTTAAAATGCGTCATACTGAAACAAGCCTTATTTCATCTGTTACCTATTTTGTAGATTAAGTAACCGAATACGCATTTCAATCTAAAGTCTGCTCTATAAAGAAATATGTATACCAAGGCCGTTAATTTATTTAACTGTGAGCACGTGCGTTTTAAACAATAACAATGCTTCAGAAAAGCAAAATGGAAGATATTCGCTTTGTGTCGAAAAGGCTGTATTGTTATTTCTATGTTAGAGAAGAGGTCTAAAACAAAACGCTATGGACTGAACCGAGAATACACTTGAACGGCATGAGAAGAATACAGAATACTAGAAGAAAAACGTGTATCTAATGTTACTAACTGTACAGTTCTTCACACGATAATAAATCGCGGAAGGGTACACGTTAAAAATAACGTTTCTAAAATATTACCGATTGAAAAAGAAGATTATCCCAAAGGTGTATTCCTACATACACATTTTGACCTCCCACGTCATTAAGTGTTGACGAGAAATGCTACTTTTACACACACACACACACACACACACACACACACACATTGGTTCACATATGAATAGATATATTTAAGAAAACCGTGTTCAAGAATCTCAACGGTTGAACACACAGAAACATCCTTTTGTTGGAGTTGGTGGTAAACAAATCTGACTCTGAAGAACATTCTCTCCTCAATTCTTGTTTGCTGAACGTTACCACCCATAATGACTAGTCCCCAGTCTACCATTATTTCTTTAGCAAAAAGAAGCAAGCGATTAGATTAGGAATTGTCTACCTTAGAACTACTCAACACACATACCAGGAACTACCTGCAGTTCCTAACTACTCAACACATACACCAGGAACAACCTGCAGTTCCTAACTACTCAACACATACACCTAGAACTACCTGGAGTTCCTAACTACTCAAAACACATACACCTAGAACTACCTGGAGTTCCTAACTACTCAACACATACACCTGGAACTACCTGCAGTTCATAACTACTCAAAACACATACACCTAGAACTACCTGCAGTTCATAACTACTCAAAACACATACACCTAGAACTACCTGCAGTTCCTAACTACTCAAAACACATACACCAGGAACTACCTGCAGTTCCTAACTACTCAACACATACACCTAGAACTACCTGCAGTTCCTAACTACTCAACACATACACCTAGAACTACCTGCAGTTCCTAACTACTCAACACATACACCTAGAACT
>NW_013670430.1:59361-64207 GCF_000517525.1 Limulus polyphemus | reverse complement strand
GAACTACTTGCAGTTCCTACTACTCAACACACATACACCAGGAACTACTTGCAGTTCCTACTACTCAACACACATACACCAGGAACTACTTGCAGTTCCTACTACTCAACACACATACACCAGGAACTACTTACAGTTCCTACTACTCAACACACATACATCAGGAACTACTTACAGTTCCTACTACTCAACACACATACATCAGGAACTACTTACAGTTCCTACTACTCAACACACATACACCAGGAACTACTTACAGTTCCTACTACTCAACACACATACACCAGGAACTACTTACAGTTCCTACTACTCAACACACATACACCAGGAACTACTTACAGTTCCTACTACTCAACACATACACCAGAAACTACCTTCATGATGTTAGAAAAACACACACGTAGAAATTAATAAAAACCCTATAACCCGATTGCTTTCGTAAGGCGGACCTTTCTTCGTCAGAGGCAAACCATTCCGTACGCTCATCGAAAGCGCTCGGGTTATAGGGTTTTTATTCATTTCTACCAGGAACAACCCGCAGTTCCTAAACCACTAAAACGACCACTCTGGGTAATCTTCTTTCACTTTTACTTTGATTTTCTGCTGAAAATGATTCAAAAGATCGCTGTTACAAACATACTTTCGTCACCATACTTTCTACCCCCTCTGTAGCCATGGCAATCGATATTAAAACACCAAAACTAAGGTAGTCAAAAATGCAAAATCAGCACCCCTCCCCTTACTATCCTCTGTATCGAATTAAACGCTGGGAATTCAATTGTGGTTTTCTATAGTTACGTTATCGCACATATGGTGTTGCCCATTTGAACAATCTATCGATCTATGCGACACTTCGGGGATTAGATTACCCTTAACAAAGGTTGGCGAGTGTTCAGAGAACGTGCTTAACCTATGTTTCCCTGGTCACATGAACCAATCTGTCGGTACCATCTATCAGCCCGAAACGTTGAACGATGAATGTTACTAATATTCTGGTTAGTTCATGCTTGACCTATGTTTCCCTGGTCACATGAACCAATCTGTCGGTACCATCTATCAGCCCGAAACGTTGAACGATGAATGTTACTAGTATTTTGGTTAGTTCATGCTTGACCTATGTTTTTCTGGTAATATGAACCAATCTGTCGGTACCATCTATCAGCCCGAGACGTCGAATTATGAATGTTACTAGTGTTATGGTTAGTTCATGCTTGACCTATGTTTCCTTGGTCACATGAACCAATCGATCGGTACCATCTATCAGCCCGAAACGTTGAATTATGAATGTTACTAGTATTATGGTTAGTTCATGTTTGACCTATGTTTTCCTGGTCACATGAACCAATCTGTCGGTACCATCTATCAGCCCGAAACGTTGAGCGATGAATGTTACTAATATTCTGGTTAGTTCATGCTTGACCTATGTTTTTCTGGTCATATGAACCAATCTGTCGGTACCATCTATCAGCCCGAAACGTTGAACGATGAATGTTACTAGTATTTTGTTTAGTTCATGCTTGACCTATGTTTCCCTGGTCACATGAACCAATCTGTTGGTACCATCCATCAGCCCGAAACGTTGAACGATGAATGTTACTAGTATTATAGTTAGTTCATTTTTGACCTATGTTTCCCTGGTTACATGAACCAATCTGTCGGTACCATCTATCAGCCCGAAACGTTGAACGATGAATGTTACTAGTATTATGGTTAGTTCATGCATGACCTATGTTTCCCTGGTCAAATGAACCAATCTGTCGGTACCATCTATCAGCCCGAAACGTTGAACGATGAATGTTACTAGTATTATGGTTAGTTCATGCTTGACCTATGTTTTCCTGGTCACATGAATCAAGTCGATATGAGAATGACTTTTTGTTTTTTTATGACATCTGATTTGACCTATATACTCACTGTGTGATTATACAGTCTACGGTAAAACCATAAGTACTTAGAACCTTTAGCTAGAGATTTATACGTAGTTCTATAATAAAAATTGAAAATATTAAATACTAGCATAAAATACCCACGCTCCGCTGCGGGATTTTAAGGTCTCCTCATGATTCACAGGATCCTCAATGTATAATACTCAAGCGTCTCCATTATCTTAATTACTTCTATAGCTACACCAATGCGCCAATTCTTTGATTGGTTTGTCTGTTGCCATTTCTCGAACTTAATTCAACTCTTTTTAAAAGCAAATAAATAGTTTTAATTTACCTTCTCGGGTTCGTTTATTTATTCTTGTGTTTTTTTTATTTGAATTGTTTTCATTCCAGTTGTTTGTTGCCGTCTCCCAAACTTAGTTCAGTTCAACTTTTGTTTTTAATTCTCTGATTTGTATTTTTCTTCCCATGTTTGTGTTGAGAAAGAGTATTTGGCAGAAAACCTCCACACATTCTTCAATCAGTAAGTGAGAATTAGAAAAAAAAATGATATTTTTCTATATACTATCAGGAAGCAGAATTATGGAGTTTCAGGGCTATAAGGCAAAACTATAGGGCAAAAAATTAGCCACGTTTTTTTAGTCAAATCTAAAAAATAATACCCAGGTGCACACCCTCAGAATCCACTTAGCATGCGTACAAAGTTTCATGTCTCTAGATTCTTTCCTCTTGGAGCTATGACGGTCACACACACACTTGTATTATTATTATTATAGATTTTCCCCTTCAGATAAAGTTTCTGTTCAATTTAATTGTATTTTATTTCACTGTTTAAGTCTTTGTGATATATTTTTTAATAATTTGTATTGTGTCGTCTTACTAATTATTATTCTCATAATCTTAGAGTCACCCGATTGGTTAGCGATACTTTTACAAACTTGCAAGTCAAAAGTCTCCGCGGAGAACAGAACGCCAGTTGTGCAGCTTTGCGCTAAAACAATCGCCATCACTTGACAAGAGTTAAAAAACTATATTCTAACAAAACAAACTTTAGCAAACAGTAATACAGCCTCAATAGAACAAACGATTTAATTACCATATTGATGTGTACTCTGACGAATAATGAATCAGTTTTTCTTTTGTTTTTAATTTGGCTTTCAACACATGTGAATGAGGTATTGAGATTACGAAGTTCCACTGTTCAGTACACGTTTTTATAGCAAAGAATATGGTACCTTAATGCTACTTGAGAACTTATTATGCCTTACATAAAGGCATGGGAAAATTTTGTGCGTGCGTGCGTGTGTGTGTATGGGAGGAGGGGAGTCAAAGTATTTTTAGAAATACATAAATACATAACTGTGACTGCTAAGAGTATTAACCGTAAGAAAAGATTAGCATATAGCTTTATCTTTTCCTAATGTAGCTTAAAATATACACCTATTGCAGGTAAGGTCCCCTTTAACAGAGGAAACTCGTAGCAAATGCAAATTAGGGTTTAATGTTTTAAACCAAGATTATGATGATGGCTGTTCATTTTACGTCGTTCTTTTCTTTAGTCTATTAACATAATTCTGACAAGATTCTTCTCAACCACTGAGAAACTGATCTGTAAATAATCCATACCTTCGGAGGGATCTTTCAGAAGTCGGAGGGGGGGGGGGTCGAGAACGTTTCAATAAAGTTCCTATCAAGGTGTTTATCATAAGTGGAAGTAACAGTTTGAAAAACGATTTAAGGTATACAACAAAAAAATTATTCGTTTACAAAACGGAACAACAAAGTAACCACAAAAAAAAAGAGTACATTATGTTAAATGTATAAACATAAATCTAAAAACATAAACATAAATGTTTAATTATGCAATTATCCAGTGCCGACGAGGTCTTTCGCTGAATACCAGTGCTCTTCATGTTCAATATATCTATTGTAACAGAATGATTTTTAAGAACATAGTTTGAACAATGTTTTTGAAAGCTTATATTAATGTTCCAATGCGAGTCACACGTGCACTGAACACAAGGTGTGAGTAACTTTTGTTTCCAACAAAGTATTGAAGCAGTGGAGATATGCAAGTAACTAACTTTATTTGCACTGGATAGATACCACAATATTATCCCCTTTCTTATTACATCGCTGAATCGAAATGGTCATTATTACGTTCTAATACTGCACAGTACAGCTGACTATGATTAAATTAGGCTTGTGAATGGGGTAACTTAACTAGATCTGTGGTTCCCTAACTGGGGTCCAGGAGATGTTCTATTAAAACTACCTCGACGCCGGACAACGAAACTATCTGAACTTGAGAGTATATCATAATTAGATAAACCTAAAAAGAACTTGACGTAGAAATTATAATTGGTGTATGATAAAAAACAACATAGAATCCCAGTAGTCAGAACATCCATTGCTTCCGACTGCATCGACTCGTGCTCTATTTTACTTCCTCATTCCGGGTGTTTTGAGATAAAAAACAACATAGAATCCCAGTAGTCAGAATATCCATTGCTTCCGACTGCATCGACTCGTGCTCTATTTTACTTCCTCATTCCGGGTGTTTTGAGATAAAAAAAACAACATAGAATCCCAGTAGTCAGAATATCCATTGCTTCCGACTGCATCGACTCGTGCTCTATTTTACTTCCTCATTCCGGGTGTTTTGAGATAAAAAAAAAGGAAAGTGTATATATATATATATATATATATGGTTCTCCTACTAAAAATAAACTCCTGGCGAGAGACACGCCCACTTTCCAACAGATCGATGTTAGATCGCATAAAGCAAATCGAAGCTCGTGTGCGCGTGCGTGTACAGACTGCGCAACTTTCAGGATTTGTTTTCCACGCTGTGGTTCTGGTTATCTATATGGAATAAAATAAAATATGCTAACATAAAATAAAAGGAATAAACAGTAACAAATTGATAATTATATAAATAGGTCGCCACTTGACGGATG
>NW_013670430.1:57403-58429 GCF_000517525.1 Limulus polyphemus | reverse complement strand
GAAGAATGTAAAGTAATTGTAAAAAACGTAAAAATGCCCATAAAAACTGCAAAACACAAAATGTGAAACCACAAAATTGAATGCATCTCCGCATGGACCCAATGAACCTCCATACCAAATTTTGTGAAGATCCATCAACAGGGGGTGAAGTAGTGGTGAAAAAAAACACGCTAAAATACCCATAAAAACAGAAAAATGCAAAACTGAAAATTTGTATGTATCTTCTCATGGACCCAACGAAGCTCCATACCAATTTTTGTGAAGATCCACCAACAGGGGGCGAAGTAGTTACATGGGTATAGAAGAGACAACAGACAGTACTATTATATTTATATAGATTTTCGTGGTTCTATCTCGATTTACATTCTGTTTCGTGTATTGTTTCCTTTCAAAACGCTCCTGTAGTTGTTTCTGGCTTGAAAAAATAGTGTTTGCTCGAAACCTCGCCAAGAAAATACATAGTTTAAGGTGATTTATCTCCAAAAGTCTAATTTATTTTATCACCTTCGCATTTTCCTACTTATTTAGACGATCGTTTAGCCTATTAACGGTATTTCTACTTGTTGATAAATGGTCAGTGTTGTATTTATTTAGAAAACCGTGACCTCGGAGATAAAGAATAATTTTCCTTTTTCTAGCTCAACAGACCTTTTGCCTGTCTGTATTCAGATAAAGCTTAATACAACGCGATACCTTTTTTTTATATATAAACTAGTTAAGGAAGTGAAAACTGTATAATGGGTAATGTTCCCCTTCCTTCTTTTGTTAATAAATCCCTAATTACGTCAATAGATGCTAATTGAATACCCTGTGTCAGAATTTTAAAAGATAATTCATTCGCCAATTGTCAAAATAAAAGGCTTTTACTTATACTTCTTAATAGTATAAATATATATACTGTGTTGTTGTTGTTGGATTCTTCTACAGTAGGTGTCTCTGACTCGTTAGTGATAAATTCAACGAAAAATGAACAGCACACATTTCACTTGTTTTCAAAATAATTATGTATATATATATATATATATA
>NW_013670430.1:37222-57393 GCF_000517525.1 Limulus polyphemus | reverse complement strand
CTATATATATATATATATAGAATTTCACTTGACAAACCGAACTGTCTTTTCTATTACTATCTACACTAGTATTCTGTGTGTGATTCACATACAATTGTAGTGCGAGTTACCGTAGTCGTTTGGTCTTTTTTCTTCTATATATCTTCTGTTCCTTTTGTCAAAGTGCACTCAGGCTGATTCAATTACTTTAGAAACACGCTTTGACGGAACGATTCTCGTATCTTCTTTTCTACTGTTAGTCTTGCTCTAACATATTAAACGTTAGGCCTATGTCAATCGTCAGGCCTATCACTTCTACGATAGTTAACTTCACGACGAACTTTTCTTTGCACGTAACTTTACTCTATTCTGCTATTGTCTGTCTGGTTGTTTTCGCTCGTCTCACACTATTTATATCTATCACTCAATCGTCGGGCCTTCTAGAAATCTTTTATATTCTCAGCGTCAATGTATTGCACGCGACGTTCGAAAGTCTCAACATCAATGAATTATAAACATAACTTGCTACAATCGTCTGCTTTTAACTCCTATTATAACAAAAGCTAAACAACAATAAAATATTCACTCAAAATAAATTAGTCAATAATATCTAAACTAAACAGTCTTTAATATCATGGAAGGTAATAAATGACTCATTTAACTGACTAGATACTTGTGTGTCTAAATTCAAAGCCAAAAATGTATATAAAAAATGAAAATGTGATCTACTTCAGAGTCTTTTTTTTATCGCCCTTCACCAACAAAAATCCTAATACAAACTAAAACTAGCTCATGTATGCCGTAGGACAGTATTCAGTTACCATACAAAAAAATTACGGTAATCAAGCCTACCAACACATACACACACACAATAAATCATCTTTGTAACAAGAATAGCCAATGTACCGGAGCCTCTCGTAGTATTTCTTTAGTTGGCTCCACTCCAAGACTGCAGACAAATTCTGCTTGATAGATACATACATACATACATAGAAAGATAGATAGATAGATACAGATAGACAGATAGATAGTAAACAGTTTTTTTAGGTAGCTATCAGTCTTCATATCACTTACATCGTGGACTGAAGTCACCTAGCGACAAATGTTACGCTACCATATAATGACTTCGATGTCATTTTGTTTTTTAATATCAGGCGTCAATGTATACGCAATCACAACAAACTGAGCATACTATAACTCCGGAAGTTCACTAGAAAACAAACCTCAAACAGCCAAAAGGTGTCTTTTTTGTTTGTTTGTTTTTTTACAGAAAGATCACCTTCTTGATATATTACCAGTTGTAATTTTATTGGTCAAAGTCACAAAATATTTTATTTTCTACTGTTTCTGGAACTATAATAACAATCAGTAGTTAATAACGTATATCAGTTCTAGGCCTAAATTTTTCAGTATAAACATTCAATTTACAGCCTTTTTGAAGATTTATTTTATGTACAATATCTTTTTTTTTTCTTTCTTTTATAATAACACCGAAGTTATTTTACAGTATTTAGTCTGAAACTTTCTTAGTCAAATGTGTAGCAATAAAGATTTTAGTAGCAGATTTGCCTTCTGTGAATCTCAAAAATAGTCCAACAAATGAAGATAGCTTATATACCTAACAGAACACTGAGAAAAGTGAAAAAAAACAAAGCACATTTAATGACAATATTCCATAATTAGTACCAATTTTACACATGCAACTAAGTAAAGACAATCCGACCCCACTCGTGTCACTGAATCACTTTTAGACCATTCGACCAATTAGACTTAAGAAAATGTGTTTAAGGATCCTTGGTTTAGGGATAGTTTTGTGCTCTTTTCTCACTTTTTTCTAATGTTTAAAACACATCTCTTCTCGACAAGTAACAAGAACATGCAGAACTGGAAAAGGCTGCTACAACATTAATATCACTCGGTGAAAATTATTGAGTGGTAGGCCTAACTGTGTATTCAAGCAGCAACGTTAGTATTATTCATTCCCGTTTGTATATGGTTTCGATTTCATTATTAATTTATTAAAGCATCAGTCAATTGTTACGACCGGTTTCCAACCACAGACATGTTTATTAATGTATTTAAAAAAATTACACGTATTCCTTTACATTTACTGGACTTCTAAATCTTGAATGTGGGAATCGCAATCTTTCTGCTGTCTCCAGAACGGAGGAAGAGGAGGCTAATGATACAGATCGTGGAGGCAAAGACCAAAAAAATGTGATCATATGAACTAAACACCACGAATTGTGTTCACAAAGATCTGACAATCAAACATACACAATTGGACACTTTACAGGCACTTGTCACTATAGCTTTCAAACACAGAACTCTTTGAGTGACTGTTGTTCCTCAAGAAATAAACAAGAATTAAGGTAATATTTGTTAACACTTGTAAATACAAGTTTTATTTAGTCTCGTTAGCTTTAAACATGCATAGGGACAACAGTTTTCTTTTCACGGAACAACATACAACTAACTACGTTCGGCCATAAATAATTTCAAAGTTGAAGATCTAAGAATACTAACATAATCAAAGTCCAACTTAAGAACCGTATTTCAAACTATTAAAGATTGACACGGGTCTCTTCAAGGTTAGTATATGCCTCCATATTCTTAAAGTAACCATAAACTAATAAAAACCCAAGCTGATAGTAACGTGCATGATGAATGTTGTACCCCCCCCCCCTCAATTTTTGTTGAAGATTGCTGTCCGTTTATTCTTAAATCACTAGGACAACCAAACTATCTTCTTATTAACTATTCCAGAAACGACCAATTAGATGAAGATATGCCCTAGTAACAACCGGTAGTGTTGCAAAAAACTGAAGGCAAAAATGTGCTGCGTCATGAATGACGTGATAAGAGCATATTAAGCAAGGTCACGAGCTTGGAAGTTGTATGACTTGCGTAATACTCTTCTTTCTCAGACCTCTGACCCTCCCACTATATTTTTTGTCACTTGAGTTGCAGATATCCAATGTCTTTGTTTACAGGCGGTGCCTTAACTTCTAGAAGAAGAAAAAGTATCTGGTCCATGTTGTTGGGTGTTTGGGGGTGGGATGATAGTTTAAACGTTATTCTTTTTGAAATGAGTCTGGAACGAGTAATGTAGTTGATTACGTCAGCTAAATACCCATTTAGCAATTCAATCAATGCAGTCTTGAAATTACAGTGCTTCCAACTTCAAGTTCAAAGTCAAAACAGATCTTTAAAAACAGGTTCCGAATCAGGCATAAAATGATAAATTAATCACTGTTTATTTATTGGTAATATCTGAACAGGCATTGAGCCCATTGTTCGTCGTACATGTAAAGTTCGAGGCTCGATTAATAGGTTAGATTTTGTCAATAAGTTTTTTTGAAGCAAGAAAAAATGCAGGTTGACGTTCTGAAAAAAGCCTAACATGTGTTGTTTTTCTTAATTAAAGAGTAACTTACAAACTGAGAAACTTGTGAGTATTAATGATATTTAAACGGAATGTTGCGAATCAGGTCTTTCAGAATTCGGAAATCATAAAACTTCTATGAACACTTCAAGAGAACCTAATTTCGTTGCTTTCATCTAACAATTACAATTTGAAGAGCTTTTCTGTTTATCGTGGCTTGTAGGTGATACGATTACCTAACGTTTAATTAACAATTAGTTAACATTTTATTATTATCAGACAGTAATTACCAGTTTGTAGTTTACGTTTCGGCTGCTAATCTCCACCGTTTTCGACAGTTATTCACTGGGTTGATAGTCCGAACAAGTGGATAGCATACCTGCCTTTCTAACAAGAAAACCCGGGATCGAATCCAGACTCCTACCACAACATACAGTTCTTCTAAAGAATTCTCTACAGACGGCAGCCGAAACGTTGGACATAAAATAACTGATAATTAGTATTTAATAACAATAATAAAACGATAATTAATTAGTAATTAAACTTGGGTAATCTTATAGAATACATACCATGACAAACTGATATCCGATTACCACAACCTCACCATAAGAACTTTTTGTTTACCCTCCTTCAGTACTTTTCCCTACCATAAGCTGTTAAAGAAGACACACGATAAGTCAACTTCGCTTTTCAGAACATCACATGAATGCCACGTATAATACCTGATAAGGCTCCAAAGTTGTAGGTGCACGTGGCCATGAGAAATGATCGTCTGATCGTTTTTCATTGGAGGTTCAAGGATGAAACGTCGTCGATTGCGTGGCGCGTTCTTGGCCTCCGGTAATTCTATAGCTTCCATCCAGGGGAAAAGGGAGGACGCGACCGAAGTAGGTTAGGAGAGAAAAAAATATTATAGAAACTAACACCCAAACCATTATACTGATGAACTGGTAGAGTGAAACAGTTTGCGTTTAAAAATCAAGTCAACGAGGTAATAATATCCAACGAATATCGGTGAACACAAATTATTTCAACGTTTTAATCAATTACGTAAACAAAATTACAAGCTTCCAATTACATCATCAGTAATATGTTCCCAGTGGTGGACATTTGTTTTATACATACTTATGAGGTGTAAAAAAACAATTTTAAAATATTATCAGTGTTTTATATAATATGTGCCTGTACTTCGATATCTATATAAATATAATAGTACTGTCTGTTGTATGTCCATGTAACTACTTCGCAGGATGTGGATGGATCTTCACCCAAGTTGTAACGGAGGTTCATTAGGTCCATGCGGGGGTATATAAAAATTTTCAGTTTTGTGTTTTTTTTGGTTTTTTATGGGCGTTTTTTTTTAAATTACATACATGGAAAGCAACTTTTCATGTCCTAAGATAACCTTTCATTACGGGTACTCCACCCGGTAATAAAATATTATTCATTTTCTCTAAAAATTTAGAAACAGAATCATAAATTGGAGCTGCAATAGATCGAATTATCTATTTGTTATCAAGTGAACTTCATTATGTAACCATTATCCCATCATTATTCTTTTATTCCTTTCCTGTAAGTGATAATTTAGACGCCCCAAACCCTAAGCCTAAACGAAGCCTTGAAATTAATTATAATAAAAGTAAATGTTTATTTATTTTGTCTCTTAATGGGTATACTTGCTCTGCCCACCAAGGGTATTGGACCCCGATAGAGTGAAATGGAAAAGCTTTGCGTCGACATGTTAAAGACATTTTCTTTATCTTAAATCTAAATTATTTTTGTATATACAAATATTATTTCGATAATACTGCATTTCTAAGTTTCGTTACAAAACAAAAGAGCGGAGCATCATATTTAGGTAGTTTACTGCGATTGAAAGTCGAAAACAGTAAGCGGTTTTCTAGTTGGATGAATTGTTTGTTTGCATTTCGCGCAAAGCTACACGAAGGCTATCTGCGCTAGCCGTCCCTAAACTTAGCAGTGTAAGACAAGAGGGAAGGCAGCTAGTCATCACCACCCACCGCCAACTCTTAGGTTACTCTTTTTACCAACGAATTAGTGGGATTGACCGTCACTGCTGAAACGGTGAGCATGTTTGGTGTGACGGGGATTCGAACCCGCGACTCTCAGATTGCGAGTCAAGCACCCTAACCACCTGGCCAAGCCAGGTGAATCGACGAAACCTCAAACTTGTTTAAATCCTTTGAATATAATTTTGCCAGCTTCAGCAGAGATCGATAGAGAGAGTTTAATTACTTGAAATATAGAATCTTGTTGACACCAATAATTTAAAGGTTATTACAAGGTCATAATCATCAAGATTAATTAATAACCTGGACGTCATAAATTACAGATGTGGCCCGGCATGACCTGGTGGTTAGGGTGCTCGACTCGCAATGCGAGGGTCGCGGGTTCGAAACCCCGTCACACCAAGCATGCTCGCCCTTTCAGCCGTGGGGGCGTTATAATGTGACAGTCAATCCCACTATTCGTTGGTAAAAGAGTAGCCCAAGAGTCGGCGGTGGGTGGTGATGACTAGCTTTTGACTCTAGTCTTACACTGCTAAATTAGGTACGGCTAGCGCAGATAGCCCTCGTGTAGCTTTGCGCGAAATTCAAAACAAACAAATAAACATAAACTACAGCGTATTCGACAAAAAAAATATTATTAGCTATAATGCTGCAACACAAAACCAAAATATCCGAGAAATTTGATTCCTTGTGAAAGTATGCAAGATCCGCATGTTTTTAAGAAAAAAATAAATTCATTTTCAACTTGAGCAGCCATTACAAATTTCTTTGCTATTGTTTTCGGTTTGTGTTTGAAATTTTATACTGTTACGACAGCGGAAGTCACGTGACGCTGGTAACACGTGATGTGTTTTTAGAAGGATCGGGGAACATCACGAATAATCCAGTATTTGCTAGACGCCCTCTATTCATGTATATAAGCGCGCCAGATAAAGCGAGACAAATTAGACGGAACTGAAGTAGCAGATAGATAGATTGAAGATATAGACACAGTTAATCGAGTGAAGTGAGCGGTAGTGACCGTAAGAAAAGTGCGTAAGGCGTTGTGAATTAAAGCGTGTGTTTAAGTTAAAGTGACTGCAGAAATTAAGTGTATTGCAAGTTGAATTGAGAAAGAATAAACTAGTTTTATTTAAGAAAGGACTTGTATCGCTGAAGTTCCTCGGGAAGAATTTTTACGGGAAATTAACAAACGACCAAAGACGTAACAATACTAAGTAATTTGATTAATTCAATCCTTGTGTCGTTTTTTAATTTTTATATCATCTTAATCTGATCAGCGTGGTTGTTGTAAACATACTGTTACGACAGCGGAAGTCACGTGACACTAGTAACACGTCATGAGATTTAGAATCTAGAAAGATCATGTCTGTTCGTGGCAACTCTTGTCTATTCTACGCGCCCTCTATTCTTGTATATAAGCGTGCCAGACATTGGATCGGGAGGAGAATAATTGCAGACAGAGATATTGTGACAGATAATCGAGTCAAGCCGTAAGGAAAGTGCGAGAATCGTTGTGAATTCTAGCGTGTGTTTAAGTTAAAGTGACTGTGGAAATTGAGTGTATTGCAAAGTTGTATTGAAAAAGAATAAACTAGTTTTAATTAAGTAAGGACTTGTATCGGTAAGTTTTTTATTTTTTGGAAATAATTTCTACGGAAAATTAACCAACGACCAGAGACGTAACAATATAAAGGAAACCAAAAAACACCCGAGAACACGATCTCAGTGTCCTCATAACTAGTTAAGGCCATGACTTCTATTAACAGTTGTACGAAATTAACACAAGTTATAGAGTAAAAATATAAAAATATGGCTCTCTCTAATATTTCATTATCAGTCACTGTAACATTTGTAAAATATGACTATTGTTTAGAACTCCATTTACAGTTATGATATAAAACTATTGCCTTGTTCACTCAAATTTTGATGAAGTAATCGTTTATGTGCTCCTTCTGTCATCCTTTTCTGAATACCCTTCACTGTAAATGTTGAACAATAAAAGTTAAAACCTCGCATACTCTGTAGACAAAGATATTAAAAGGTGGATGTGTTCTACAGATTTAAAAACAGAATAATAATAATTATTATAAAGCCATAAATTCGGTGATATTGTAACGGCAAATCGGTATTTGTAAATTCAAATATTTATTATGTTGATCGATGTTTTCCAAAGTGATGTCAGCGAGACAGTATCGGGGGAGGATATGGGGGTAGCAATGTAGAATACTTTATTCAAAACTTCTCTGACAGCGGTCATAATAATAATTTCGGCGGGAATATTATTACTGCAACAAATATTATTACACAAAAGTTTATGATATTTTTTTCAAATAAATTGTAATAAAAGTAAAACTACCACAGATTGACTGTTACTTAAAAGTAAAACTATCACAGATTGGCTGTTACTTAAAAGTAAAATTATCACAGATTGGCTGTTACTTAAAAGTAAAATTATCACAGATTGGCTGTTACTTAAAATTTCTATTAAGTCATTAAGCATTGGACATCGTGGGGGGGGGGGGTTAAGTTTAATAGTATAGAACTTCTGTTCCACGTGAGGAGTGTGTGCTATTTGTTGACAACCGGCTACGACAATTTGTAACCATGGAAACGGTTCACTTGGGTAAAGTTTGTTGACTGTGGACTAAAAAAATAAAGCATGCACAGAAAAGTTAGGTCACGAACTTAGTGATCAAGAACAATTCGACTGAGGAATTTTTAATAAAACAAAACTAGGAGAAAATGAATTCTTTAAAATGTATCACGAAACACATCTTCAACTGGGAGACTCAAATCTGTGCGTTTCTTTCCAAATAGACAACACTCATGCTAGCGTGTTAACTCAAAGACTCGAAAATACGAAAGTCACACGACATTTTTCACTTTATTTTTTATCCAGTGTTTTTAATTTGCCTCTCATTTTCTTTCCAAAACTACAACAGCTATAAAGACTACAAAAAAAGAATTAAATGCCAACTACATGTACATGTTTTTGTTTCTAATTTTAACCGGAAATGCTAATATTTTCGCATTATGAAAAAAAAGAAAAATTATAATACAGCAACTCATTTCCTTGTTCTTCTAGTCTTGTACAAGTAGAAAATAACAAACATTCATCTCCTAGCAACGGTAATGACCCGTTATTATGTTTAAGTTGTTCTTTTGGTTTCAGCGGTAGCTAATATTTTACTCTCTCTCATTCGAGTGTTTTTTAACATTATGAACTGTTTCGAAATCCATAATATCGGAAGTATTAAAACAAATATTAGAAAAAGATAATACAAGGACATCATAAACGACTCATCGAACCATACGTTTCTCTGCAGGATTTTCATTGAAATAATTACGTTTGATTAACGATAATATTGACACAAGCACGTGAATTTATTCAGTAATTCATTATTTAACCGTTTCATCCTATTTATTACGGGTGATTAATCTGAAACCTGTAGTTGAAACCAGGAAGTTTATACGAGTAAATCGTCCAGATTATTAAAAAAAAGTGGATTATCTAGAATTGGTATACATTTAGGAGTGTTGTCAACAAAACTAACTACGATTAAACCACTCACTCCTAGTTTCAAACAAACAAAAAAATGGTAAACAATACAGGCGATAATGTTGAATATTGTCACCAGGGGTACTTATATTATACGCCAAGCCTTTGTTCTCGGAATTATTTAAATAGTTTTGAGTAACAAGAAATCACTACTTCAATATTCACGTGTTAGTTTTATGGAATACGTTTTGGGCTTGAATACTGTAAGTAAAAAGGACAAACTAACCTAGACATAAATTGGCGACAAACAATTATTTCTTCCCTACATAAAGCTGTTGCAAGATTGTACCTGTGTGTGTATCGCAAGACAACTGTTCAAAATGATACTGTACCATGAAACAGTTGATTCACAGAGAAAGAGTATTGTTACGTCTCTGGTCGTTTGTTAATTTCCCGTAAAAATTCTTCCCGAGGAACTTCAGCGACACAAGTCCTTTCTTAAATAAAACTAGTTTATTCTTTCTCAATACAACTTTGCAATACACTCAATTTCCACAGTCACTTTAACTTAAACACACGCTAGAATTCACAACGATTCGCGCACTTTCCAAACGGCTTGACTCGATTATCTGTCTCAATATCTCTCTGTCTGCAATTATTCTCCTCCCGATTCAATGTCTGGCGCGCTTTTATACAAGAATAGAGGGCGCGTAAAAAAAACTAGAGTTGCCACGAACAGACATGATCCTTCTAGATTCTAGAATCTCATGACGTGTTACTAGCGTCACGTGACTTTCGCTGTCGTAACAGTATTTTATAACATCCACGCTGATCAGATTAAGATGATATAAAAATTAAAAAACGACACAAGGACTGATTTACGATAAAACCTTAATCTAAAGTTGTCTATCGGTGACGATTAAATAGCTATATCGTGCGTGGCTTTGGGGTACTTCAAATGACCCAACAGTTGCAAGCGTTTTACGTCGGGACCATCAAAACTGCACTGGTTAAAAGGAAATAAAAAAAAGCCGTTTTTCAATGAAGACGACAAACAACTTCAGATAAATGTTGTTGTTTTTATTCTACCCGACGTTGCTCAACACCACAAATTATTCAGATCGGCTGGATGATGGGAGAGTAAAGTTAATCTGAATATTATTTAAATATGCAATAAAATATATTTAAAGTTACAGTTGGAGTGCCAAGATATGACAAGAGATTGGAAATCAATAGGAGTAACGTTCGTGAGAAAACTCATGTTAGACTGTGGAAATCAACAGGAGTAACGTTCGTGAGAAAACTCATGTTGGACTGTGGAAATCAATAGGAGTAACGTTCGTGTGAAAAGTCATGTTAGACTGTGGAAATCAACAGGAGTAACGTTCGTGAGAAACTCATGTTAGACTGTGGAAATCAATAGGAGTAACGTTCGTGAGAAAACTCATGTTAGACTGCATTTTTTTCACACTACTCTTTATCTGTTCATACGGATTTCAAATCAAATCAAATCAACATACATACATACATACATACTTAGTTACTGCCCAGGTGGCTTTTATTTTAATACCAGAACTCTCCAGCTGGACTGGGCGATGACAGACAAGCTCATCTGGAATATTATTTTGGCCTAATAATTAGGGAAGGGAGGGGGTTTGACTCGCGATCTACGGGATTTTAACCTGTCTCCGAACATGCTTTTCCTTTCTGCCGTGGGGGAAGGTCTAATGTTATGGTCAACTCCACTATTCGTTAGTGAAGAGTACAGTTAGGTAATCAGTGTAACTTACAAATCGACTACATTAAACTCTAATGGATTGTCCAATAGGTAATCAGTGTAATTTACAAATTGACTACATTAAACTCTAATGGATTATCCAATAGGTAATCAGTGTAATTTACAAATCGACTATATTAAACTAATGGATTATCCAATAGGTAATCAGTGTAATTTACAAATCGACTACATTAAACTCTAATGGATTATCCAATAGGTAATCAGTGTAATTTACAAATCGACTACATTAAACTCCAATGGATTATCCAATACGTAATCAGTGTAATTTACTAATCGACTACATTAAACTCCAATGAATTATCCAATAGGTAATCAGTGTAATTTACAAATCGACTACATTAAACTCCAATGGATTATCCAATAGGTAATCAGTGTAACTTACAAATCGACTACATTAAACTCTAATGGATTATCCAATAGGTAATCAGTGTAATTTACAAATCGACTACATTAAACTCTAATGGATTATCCAATAGGTAATCAGTGTAATTTACAAATCGACTACATTAAACTCTAATGGATTATCCAATAGTTAATCAGTGTAATTTACTAATCGACTACATAAAACTCTAATGGATTATCCAATAGGTAATCAGTGTAATTTACAAATCGACTACATTAAACTCCAATGGATTATCCAATAGGTAATCAGTGTAATTTACAAATCGACTACATTAAACTCCAATGGAATATCCAATAGGTAATCAGTGTAACTTACAAATCGACTACATTAAACTCCAATGGATTATCCAATAGGTAATCAGTGTAATTTACTAATCGACTACATTAAACTCCAATGGATTATCCACACACGAGACTTAGACAGTTGGGGTAATCTATAATAGCAATAATCGGAAAGACTAATTTTGGTTCACTGATACTTTTCATGACTCTAATCAATTGATAATTTTCATGACTAATCATTTTAATTGTCATTTAAATTAATCGATAATTTTACGTGACACTAATCGATACTTATGAGTAATCAATTATATCGATTAATCAACCAGCTGTATTCATTAGTATTGTAGCATTATACAAGGGTGTTCGAATGTAATGTTCCACACGGAAAAAACATTGTACATAGTAAGTGGTGAATTGTAGCATCATAGACCACAAAGAACATTGTACATAGTAAGTGGTCAATTGTAGCATCATAGACCACAAAGAACATTGTACATAGTAAGTGGTGAATTGTAGCATCATAGACCACAAAGAACATTGTACATAGTAAGTGGTGAATTGTAGCATCATAGACCACAAAGAACATTGTACATAGTAAGTAGTGAATTGTAGCACCATAGACCACAAAGAACAATTTACATCTTTGGTCATCAATAAAACTTTGTGATGCTGTAGTTTTCCACTTTTCACACGTTCCTAAATGAGCCAAAGAATACCCAACGTTTGGCAGTGGGTGGTGTTGACCAGCTGCCGTCCCTCTAGTCTATCACTTCAAAATTAAGAAAGATTAGTGCAGATGGCCAAAACAAACAAACTATTTATACACAAACGCAGTATAAAACGAATCCACAGACAAGAAAACGAGAGATTATCCTTATCTAACTTGATAGATTAACAGATAGATTGTATTGCTTTCCAACAGTAAGATGTCAGTTACGTGCCATAGTAAGTTGCTAATGAGGCATTTCACTCTATCACATCTTATTACACGTTACTTACTATTGTTAATTGCCAACAATGATGTGTCACTGACTTACATCAATCGGAACATTCTAGTGAAAACATTCGAGTGTAATTAGAAACTATGTTTGACAACTTTCGATCAAATGACATGAATGGCAATCTTAAGGCTAACACGAGGTGACCAGTGTGGCAGTTGAAACTGAAAGGCCGAAGTTAAAGCTACTATAAAGCAATAGTATTTTTGAATTAAAACAACTGCATAAAGAAAATTACATTCACTAAATGAAAGAAACGATACTAAATTGCTATAACAACGAAAGAAATAGCTGTAATATTACCTAAAACAAAGGGTTGTTTACGTAGGAGATGATGAGTACCAATCAATGGTTATTTCCAGTTTTCATGACTACAGAACAACAACTATATTGCAGAGTGAAAAATTTAACATTGCAAAGTTTAAGGGAGTTTTTTTTTTTTTGCATGATAATACCTGTTCTTCGTCGAACGCGATTCACCAAAACCAATCAAATCGATGTGTATTCCTACTGTTACATCGGTGGTTTTTACTAGGTACAACAAAATCCGTACTATTTTCAAATTGTGGCTCACACACCAATAAACAACGTTCGTTTTTAAGTATTGGAAATAATTACTGTATTCGGTGATAAGCAACAATGTTTAATTCAATGAACACTGTATGTGCTATAATTAGGCCTACAGTCGTACTAACATATCCACTTTTCAATCAAACCAATAACAGAATTACTTCCTAGATGTACTTCCGCGGGGTCCTAGAAAATGTTCTGTTTCAAGAATAAATAAAATCAAAATTAAAATAAGCCTACAGATTGCGTAATTCTTCTCGTGATTCATGGTATGCGCATGATTTATTGACGTCACGACAGTACAAATTGCAACGTTAAGCCTCTCTCATGTAACGTCATTTTGGTGTCTACTGAATAACAAACAGACAACACACTACTGTATAGTATGTTACGATGAAGGTCCAAACAAGTTAGTAAGATGTGTTGTTCACATCTAGAGGTTTCCTTCTTGGTATTTCTATACATTCTTATGCAGCTATATGAATCTTTGTTTGTTTAAGGTATGCGCAAAGCTACACAATGGGCTATCTGTGCTCTGCCCACCACGAGTATCGAAACCCGGTTTCTAGCATTGTAAGTCCGCAGACATGCCGCTGTGACATCGAGGGAGGGGGGGGGGGGCTATATGAATCTATACACATCATTGAGTCACACAATTACAATGATTTGCCAAATTTTTAGGGATGTTATTTTTTTTAATTTTAAGTAACTCAGTTGTGTAGTTTTTACTTTTTTTGTTTGGATACTTAGCAATAAAACTTTCTATATTACTACTGCTAGCTAGGTTACGCATATATCAATCCCTATTTATCTTTATAAAATGTTGTTTTTTTATTATACTTCTGTGTGATTTCTTCCATGCCCACAGGGGTATAATATGGAGTATCGGGGTTAGATGGATTGGTGCTGAAATACCTTCACTGGCCGATTATGATGTTGACTGAAAGGGAAAATCGTCCAATGCTGTCAGGAAACAAAGGTCACCATCCAATGAACCAAGAAAGTTTATACTTATTAAATTCGACCGTGTTTTTTTTTGGTTTTTTTTAGTTTAGTTTTTTTTACTAAACGTTCCACGAAAAGGACTAATTTTTTTTCTTCGAGATCAGCGTGTTTGATTCTTCAGAAATCAATCTCGAGAAAAGGAAGGTTGCGAGGGACCATCCCAACATTGTGTAAGTGCGTTTACTGTTTTATTTGTATAATTAATTCTTTGTTCACCTTTTGAAAGTCGTACAGACTTTTTATTCTACACGTCAACTTATCTAAAACAAAAACCTAACTTAGTTCCTGGAAGAATCTGTCTAACTCTTGTTTGGAGATCAGTTTACCCGAGATTATCACCGATGGAACAAAACAGTAATTTATGAAAATAACATACTTTCTTCAACCTACTTCTTTGCTTAGGAGTTCTTTCTATATTAAAACAGTAAATAATGTATGAAAGTAAACTGCTAAAGATAAATTAACTACAACCTAATTTTCAGTTTAATACAGATGGTTGAGGATCCTATTAAGACTTTTTTCTGCCTTTTTTTTTGGGTGGGGCTATTTGAAAAGTTAGATATTAAGCAGTTTGTTTTAGTGGAAAACTACAATAGGTTATCTGCACTGTGTTCATCATGGGAATCGAATCCTGAATTTTAGCATTATGAACATTCTAACTTACCATTGAGCTGCCGACACGTTGGCTAAATATTCCATAAATAGAGTCTTACGTTAGTTAACAGGGGCGAATACCCCTGCAATCTTGTGAATTTTAGTTATTTAGCGTTAAAAACCTGAACATGAAATTCCCAAGCTAATTGCCATCGTGACCTTGTTCTATTAGTTTATGCTCCCAGAACATACCATCAAAATATTCTTGTCAGGTGTTTGACATGTTGCCCAAAAATCCCAGAGATGATACCTCAAGACTGTGGCATATCGGTTCAGGATTAGAAAGATGAAGTCAGGTATCTTGCATTTAGGCTAAGAACAGCAGAGATGAATACAACTACATGCGATCTTGTCAGTTCTCTACCATGTTTATTCTAGAAATTAAAACACTTTTTTTTGAGTTTCGAAGACATTGAACATGGCCCCCAGAAATGTCTGTTATCGCAATCGTGTGAATTATCCGCTGTTCCTAAATAAAGCAACCAGTGAATTTTTCTGTCTGGTAAAAACCATCCTTTAGGATGTTCTGGAGAAGAATGGTTGAAGATTCTAGAGACTATTAATGCTGCAATATTGTTCGCTCTAGGGTAAGTAGTTTATGAATTCAAGAAACATAAATCACTCTTGAACGTTGTGGGTTTGTTGAATTTCAGGTAAAACGTATCAATGGCTACTTGCATCAGCAGTCCTTAATTTTGAAGTCATGACCTAGAGGGAGGGCATCTAATCAATACCACCCACTTCCAACCGTTGGGCAACTCTGTCTAAAAAACAGTAGGACTGACTATAGCATTATCACGTACCAACGGCGGAAAGGACGAGCATGTTCGATGACGGGTTTCGATACCTCGACCCGCAGATGGCGAATCAAGCATCCTGCCAACCACACCAGGGCCAAGAGCATGTAATCTAAGGGTGTTGAGAGTGCAGATCCTGTGGTTTTGGGATGCTAGGGGAAAGGTGGCTGTTGATGGTGTTACAAGAAAAGTGTAATTATAACAATTACTAGCTTTGTGGATAAGCCCGGTTTCTGGGCGGAGTAATCAATTGTAGCGAATTACTCCGGTACTCTGAATGCGTGACTCCTATCATTTACAGGATTTTATCTGATGGTTTTCATCATTTACAGGATTTTATCTGATGGTTTTTTCAGCACCATCATTACAAAAATTATTCGAGAGTGAATAATGATTCTGAGCTTTAGGATTCAACATAACTACGTTTCTTGGGGGGGGGGGGGTGATCAAACAAAAAAGATTAAGAAAAAAAAAAGAATTCATGCTCGAAACATTCATGTAAATTACCAAAACTCTCCAGAATCCAAAAGTTAAAGTGTTCAGTTTTCATTATCATAAAACCAAAAATTCTCACACCAATCAAATATATTACCCAAAACAGCTGAACTTTGGTTAGAGAAGGTCCTAAAATTTAAAGAATTGTTTGATTCATGATTCTACAAAATTTCAAACAGATTACTGTAGTCTATGTACCTGTATATCATACGTTTTCTTGTTATTCCACCATCTTCTTTCCAGTCTGTCCTTGTTTCTGAACTGTTTTCTCGTCTTTCACCCTTCGTGTTTTTATTACTACATCTAGTTCTCTCTCGCTCGAGTCTCTTGTTTTTTAATCTTTTGGTCTTTCCCCCCTACCTTGTGTCACGTTGACTTCTCTCTTGAAGATCAGTATGTTTGTCAGTTAAACTTTCGTTCTCGTGTCTCAAAGGGTATGTAAACTCCACTCCCACCCCCTCTCACACACATATTTAACGACAGGAGGGAGTTATTTTTGTGCCAGAGAATTTCATCTTCTCGCCTACCACAGAGAAGACAATGTCTGGGCCTAACTTTGAATCGCACCATTCGAGTCTTTTACTTTTATTTTTATTCGTGAGATATTTTTCCCTATCAAATATTGCTTTCCCTTGCAGATTATTTGTGCAAAATTCTATTACTGACAACTAGAAAAACGATTGATATAAATGATGTTACCATAAAGAATTTAAAATATATAGCTTTTCTTGGAATAATAATTAAACAAAGCGACAAAAACTTGTGTTACCTTATTCTGTGAACTTGACTTTTTCACAATTTTAAATATTTTCCATAATTTCTCCTAAATTCACGTTTATAATATGTGATATTCAGTCGGCAACTTAGATTGTATTTTTACATTTTACATATAATATTTGTTTAAAAAACTTAAATAATAAATTAATTTTGGAGATAAGATTTCGCAAATAAATGAGTTTGTGGTACTACGTATTCATCCGATCTTGTTTTTTGTTTTTTTAAATAACTAAGTTAAGTAATAGATCCATCCAACTTGGCATTATCCTAACATCATAATCAGGATTCCATGGGTTCCTAAACCACGACTGATTTTTATATGTTGCTGGTGCAACAACTGAATATCAAAACGTACATCTGCCTCAGATATCGTGAATATCAAAACGTACATCTGCCTCAGATATCGTGAATATCAAAACGTACATCTGCATCAGATATCGTGAATATCAAAACGTACATCTGCCTCAGATATCGTGAATATCAAAACGTACATCTGCATCAGATATCGTGAATATCAAAACGTACATCTGCATCAGATATCGTGAATATCAAAACGTACATCTGCATCAGATATCGTGAATATCAAAACGTACATCTGCATCAGATATCGTGAATATCAAAACGTACATCGACTGATTTTTATATGTTGCTGGTGCAACAACTGAATATCAAAACGTACATCTGCATCAGATATCGTGAATATCAAAACGTACATCTGTATCAGATATCGTTAGAGGAATATCGAAATTTGATCGGATGCGTGCAAGATTTCTAGTCACATTTCAAGAACATAGACATTATACATAACAAGATTCCAACAAAAGGAACCTCATCAACTGCACCAGCACCAGATGTCTCCTTACTTGATAACAGCCCCTCGTTCGTTCTACATTCCCAATGTAAGAAACATGTCTATATGTTGTCCTTACTGGCATCTTTTTACAATATAAGGCCTGACTGGAGGCTTCTTGTTTATTTTATACAACCAAACAATCTTGAAAATATTTTATCGACAAGGGAATCTGCATTGTTACTCATAAGGGAACCAAAACATTATTGAATGTGTGAATGAAATATACCAGCTGTTTCGGTTATAAAATATACTGTTGCCCTGCCTCTAATGACAACAACTTATCTAGAAGCACACTGGTGAACTTTGACTCATTGTTAATATACGTGATGAAGTGGTTGATATTTGTCATTTCAAAAACCATTTTGAAATTCTCTCTCTTTCATAGAACATCTGGACCCTCGTAAAAGAGTTGTTGACCATGATCACACAAATACATGTAATGAGATCAGAATATGTGAGTGGACTTTATTTACACACCACTTTCATACTATTTCCGTTTAGACCTGCCACTTGAGGTTGTTTCTTCATTCTGTGACCCATTGGAACTGGAATTTTTAAGTTGAACAGCATCTTTTTTTTCTTTTTTTTGGCGCACGTGGGCTAAACGGACAGGTTAGAGACCTCTATGATTCGGGAATAATCATCCCTATATTTGAACTATATACCGAAGGAAAGACAGCAAGGAGAAAGCTCCCACCGCCACAAGGGCTTTGTCTATGTCACTTTTATAACGTACTGGGAGTAGTATGTACAAAATGTTCAGAAGTATTATTAAGTTCGGACCTAAGACCTTTCGATCTAACTCGGCATGCTAATAGTACGGAAAGTACATGGCGGGCTGTTTTTGTTTTGTCTGTCAAGCATGTTCAATCTAAACAGTTTGTATGAAATTATTTTAAAAGTTATCTTTAGAGAAAGCCTTGGCTAGTGCTACCTTCTCTAACTTCTTTACACACTATAGCACAGCAAGTGACCTAAAATCCCTCTCATTCCTCCTTTTCATATCCATTATTACTAAATAGCTCCAAATGACTCTAAACCTTTGAGCCTTCCATAGCTGTGTTTATACCTGTCAATCATTGATGAAGTCACGACTCTTGGCACCCACGTTACAAATTTTTCCTTCACACAAAGTTAGCCGTTCATGAGGGCTCAATTTACGTCACATTTACGCCCTTTCTTTCGACAGTTTTTTTTTTTCACTTTAAGAATTCAACCAATAAGAGATACAAATGTTTTAAAATCTAAGCCGCGTCAAGCAGAAAGAAAGAAAGAAGTACGGTTTGGAATACAAGTTGTATCATCACCTTACCGTATAAACACGTTTTTTATATTTAAAACATACAAGTTGTATCATCACCTTACCGTATAAACACGTTTTTTATATTTTAAACACTAAAATAAAGAGGCACATTCTCCCGATTTAATGATTTATTTATGTGAGACTTCAATGTGTGAATGGTTGTCACAGCAGTTTATCACGCTGATATACATACTTCAATCTGACCAATAGAGAATCTCTACAAATTGAAATCGATACATTTAGATACTAAAGTACTGTAAGGTTGACGGTTCAATCTCTAAAGGAATCGGTATTAAACCATTTCGACGTTTAACTAAACGATTAAATCACTAAACATTTAAATACATAATATTACCAATCCGCTAGGTTTTGTTGTTGTTTTGACTGTTCAGTCCCTCTAAAAGGATCACTATCTGTATTTTGCATTTACGGCAAATATACCAAGGCTTCTACTGCCTTCCTTAATATTGAACTATTGGTCAGGTTGCCAGTCAACAGCACTACACCGCCCACCATCAATGCTTAGGGATTGACTATCACTCTAATAACGCGCCTACAGCTTAAAGTAGGGGTAATAGTTTATGGTATCGCTTCGATCTGCCACAGGGCCAACCCGCGCCCTCGTCAGTATTAATGAAAAATTCCGAGTTTTTCCGTTGACGCTTAAATCCCTCTAGACTCTGGAGGAATCAGTATATTACTAGAGTTATAAAGCTTAGAGCAAGTTTAATGAAAACGTCTAATTCCTTATCAAAGCATGACCCTTACACGAGGATATCAACAAACCAGTTTTTCAACTTAATTTTGTATTTCAACTATAACAGACAAAATGTTGAAATCCACTTACAATTAGGCTAAATTGTTGTTGTTCAATTCTTTTACAATAAGTACACATAGAACACACTCTATGAAACTTTAAAGGATAACCTAAAAAGTCCGGGGAATAAATGAATTAACAAAAAATAGGCATAGATGATATCATATCTTATATATAATTATCAGTAAGTAAAGGAAGAGCAATGCCAAATATATACCAAAAATTGTTCTCAGTCAACTTCTTCATCCACCTTAGCGGTATGCACCAGAAATAGACTGACAACAGTTGAAAGACTAAACCAGTCTCGAGTTAATTAGACTGTGACAGAGAACTTTAAAGATGCCAAGACCCAAAGAAAATTAAGATGGACTGATTAAGGTAAGTAACTTATTTTGTTTAATAACGAATGCCTGTGTCTTAGATTTGGCAAAACCTACCCAAATCTCCAGATGACGATGTAGTCCGATTTTCTGAAACTGTATATTATATATACAAGATATATATGGAAGTTAAACACCATATGC
>NW_013670430.1:25920-36564 GCF_000517525.1 Limulus polyphemus | reverse complement strand
TTCACGTTCAAGGCGAAGAGTACCAGACTTGTATTTATATTGTCATAAATGTATTCACGTTCAAAGTGAAGAGTACTAGACTTGTATTTATATTGTCATAAATGTATTCACGTTCAAAGCGAAGAGTACTAGACTTGTATTTATATTGTAATAAATGTATTCACGTTCAAAGCGAAGAGTACTAGTATTGTATTTATATTGTAATAAATGTATTCACGTTCAAAGCGAAGAGTACCAGACTTTTATTTATATTGTAATAAATGTATTCACGCCCCGTTGTGGGTGGTTTTAATTTTCTGTGTTTAAACCTCTGTGTAATATGCACTGTTTTCTCTGCGAATATTTGCTGCTCTCATTCCTTGGGGTGATTAATTACAACTTCCACCAACTAACGTTTTTTTTGTTGTTTTTTTGAGAACCTAATTACCTGTGCGCATATATTCATCTTTGACTTGCGAGAACCCGCTACTAAACTCTGTGCAGTCGAAATGAGAACACTCTGTTAAGCTTTCTTAACTTTGACGGGTAAGAACTGGTTAAAGATTAGTTCGTGTATTTCAAGTAGACCAGATCTGCTTTGTCAAAGTGAAGCTATAGATAATCGTTTCGATGCGAAGAAACGTGTATGTGTCTTACGCGCCGAAAGACCTGCGCAGCTATCAAGCAAACGACAATGTGTACCTTTAAGCCCTCTAGTGAGCAAGGTGTAGTAAATGTAACTAAAAAAAAATGCAACTGCTTCCAGAGCATCTAAAATACAGTCATAAAAACTGAGCTTGGCAAAGTGAAGCGAAATGATTTACTTGCGTGACTCGGCGCCGTTCCTACGACAACGTTAAGAGACATATTAATCATTCTATGTCTGCTTTATACTACCTGGTATTCATCAAATAATTGCTGTTTAAAAAAAAAAAAAAAAGATCAGACTTCCGTGTTTGAGTAAAAAGTACACGTAAAAACTCATACACAAGTGACTTTTCAAGCAAAAATAAGCATTTGTTGAAAATAAAAATAGCAATTTGAATCAACATACGAAAGCAATTTCATAATTCCACTATTAATTTACAAGACTGGATTGAAATAAATGGAAATTAAAGTTTATTCTTTGAGTACCAGAAAAAAATAGTTTAAAAAGTTATTGCTTTCTCTCTCTCACGATTTACTTGTACAAAACTTTAAAATTTTAATATCTCAATGTCCTCATTGTGTATATCCTATAATAAACTGTTACTATTTCAATTTCCTCATTGTGTATATCCTATAATAAACTGTTACTATTTCAATTTCCTCATTCTGTATATACTATAATAAACTGTTACTATTCCAACTTCCTCATTGTGTATATCCTATAATGAACTGTTACTATTCCCATTTCCTCAGTTTGTATATCCTATAATGAACTGTTACTATTCCCATTTCCTCAGTTTGTATATCCTATAAAAAACTGTTACTATTCCAACTTCCTCATTCTGTATATACTATAAAAAACTGTTACTATTCCAACTTCCTCATTCTGTATATACTATAATAAACTGTTACTGTTCCAACTTCCTCATTGTGTATATCCTATAATAAACTGTAATTATACTACGTAATTGTGTCCAAGCGCCTCAAGATTACATAAGAATACAACTAATTATTAATTACTGTATTTACTTCAGAAATATTGATGTATACTGCACTTCATTCAGTATTTAATGTGCAAGTTTTGTTTGGATCAATGTGCAATAAACTTAGTTTTAGTTTTAAATGTGCAAATTATTGTATTCTAATTCCAAGAAACTTAGAAAACATTTCTTCAAGTCAACAAAACTTATATGAGCTGGGTTTTCGACAATTATGACCCGAGAACAAATAGAGGATAATGATACGGACGTAATATTTCACTATACGCCTTATAACGAAAAGCGAGTACATGGGGTTTTTATCGGTTGATTTTTTTTTCAGTGTAACACAAGACACATCTACGAGTTAAAAACCAATTACTTAAATAGAGACAAACAAACAGATGTCAGGGGTGCAGACAGGCGACTGGGCCTTATAATAATTCTCGTTGTGAATCCGTTTGTCCGGCAACTCCTCCCACAGCAGGCCCAAACTTGACAGACGGTCATTGGGTGGCCTGGGGGGTATTCCTATCTATATGGCGTAGCCCACCTATTTTTAGTTCTTTAGGTTAACAAGTAAGGCTAAAACGCCCCCGGAATGATGATTATATAAGAATATGTTTGTAAGGTCGCTGAGCTGGAATCGGACTGTGTGTTCCTGGGCGCCCTCTGGGCTGTGCGGTGCCATTGTTGAAACTGTATTCACACGAGCTCTGGTACCATGGGCAACCGTCAAAAAGTTTTTTTTATATATTTTTAGGTACATACTCCCCTTAGGTAGATATATATAAGCAACTGGAGATATGGGATCGTGCGAGAGAATTCGAAACCCGCAGCGGAAATCGGATATTTTATGCTAGAATCGAGATATATTTAAACAGATACAACGTAGCTGTATCTTGCACGAGGACCTCGACATGTTACAATAGTTCTGTTTTTGTTTTCTAGGTATGCAATACTATAACTAGTAGATACGTTTAATTTCCCTTTATGTCTTCGCTACTATTCGAGATTAAATTCTTTGTAAGGTAACAATATACATATTGAAACCTAATACGGAAAGAGCTATTATTATTTCTGATAAATTAGTCAAGTGGTATGAATAAGATTTTAAAAAAAAAACATGGTTAACCAAAGATTCTGCATGGGTGAAAACGTTTTTGTAACATCGACCATATTTAATGCTAAAGATGCTATGAAAAAACACGAATGATGAGAGAAAGACGTGAACTGAACAAACTGGCCGACGATGGAGTTTCAAAGATTTGTCACATCATTAGTTTTTTCACGTCCAATGGACGAATATTGAATAGAGCGGAGAAAAATTCAAAATGGCCATTCCTTCGCTCTATTGTTGATCATTCACAGACATGGAGGGAATATTTAACTCAGTCGTGACAGCAGAGACCTGAGTGCTTAGCTGTCATCGCCATTCGATCACGCTAAATAAAACTGACAAAATGAACCTTGAAAAGAACGTCATCACGTTATAATCTGGCAGGAAGAATTGTAACTTCCCGTTAGCAACGGATACTAGGCTAATAATATCGTCTCCATTTATTTCAAACAAATCAATAGGCTTAGCCGCAAGTAGGTGCATTGAAAACATTTTATAGTTAAACACGTAAAGAAAGTGAGCTAATTTGTAAAGCGCATTTCTCCAAACATCACCGACACCGTTCATGTAATGTGTATTTTTATGTTGTTGGCCACAGGAGCTTTGAATTGGTACATTTATCTGACCAATCCTGCTACTGTAATATTTATTTAAGTCCTAAGACACGTAAGTATCGACAGAAAAATTAAAATTAATACATCTACATGCTGACTTTGGAAATTATGTTTTAGGTTTGTTTTATTTCTTTTCTTTTACACTCAAGAGAAACGGGAATATGATACATTGACCTCTACGCCAAAGTAATATCTGTCCAAAACATTTCATAGTAGAATATATAACCTGACTTTATACAAAATAGCCAAGAAGAACGGTACACAAAACCCAATACATGTTACATATAAACTAGTGTATAATCTGACTTCATACAAGAGGAACTGTACAAACAAACTACATACCAAGTTTCCACAAAACCCAATACATGTCATATATAAACTAGTGTATAATCTGACTTCATACAAGAGAAACAGTACAAACTACATACCAAGTTTCCACAAAACCCAATACATGTCATATATAAACTAGTGTATAATCTGACTTCATACAAGAGGAACTGTACAAACTACATACCAAGTTTCCACAAAACCCAATACATGTCATATATAAACTAGTGTATAATCTGACTTTTCACAAGAGGAACTGTACAAACAAACTACATACCAAGTTTCCACAAAACCCAATACATGTCATATATAAACTAGTGTATAATCTGACTTCATACAAGAGGAACAGTACAAACTACATACCAAGTTTCCACAAAACCCAATACGTGTCATAAAAACTAGTGTATAATCTGACTTCATACAAGAGGAACAGTACAAACTACATACCAAGTTTCCACAAAACCCAATACATGTCATATATAAGCTAGTGTATAATCTGACTTTATACAAGAGGAACAGTACAAACTACATACCAAGTTTCCACAAAACCCAATACATGTCATATATAAACTAGTGTATAATCTGACTTTATACAAGAAGAACGGTACAAACTACATACCAAGTTTCCACAAAACCCAATATATGTCATATATAAACTAGTGTATAATCTGGCTTTATACAACATAGCCAAGAGGAACTGTTCAAACAGTATAATGAATTCGTATTTCAACTACGTAACAAACCCATGAGAATAAATGCATGTACATTAATAGAGTCATTGCAGGAGTCATAAACATTGAGCAATTGTAACTTCATAGTCAATTATTACATTATTACAGAAAATACAAAGAAACGTAAGTTGTACAATGCACCAGCTTGTTGTATTTTCTTTACACACTGCGCTATTTTTATGCTACCATAGATAACAATGCGTGATTGTTAAATTTGTTCCAATTCAGACAAATTGTTTGTTTGCCGTTTGAATATTTCAAATTTCACAATATCCCTTATAATAATATTCATATTGAGAACCTTGTGCAGATCAACTTATGGTGGGGGTATTTTTATTGTCCTCCTTTTTTCTATCATGTATCATTTCACCACTTTCTTGCATGCCAAGGTTCACTGCTTTGCCTGATGATGAATCATTGTCCAAAAAGTTTTGTTCCTGAAATAATAACGTGATGGAAAAGAAAGCCTGACAGCAGTCAAGGTGCCATCGATTTAGTGTAAAGTTCCAGCACCATTAGCTAAGATGAAGACCAGCATGCTTCGCTGTAGTCTTTAGAAACGACATAAGACAATCTGATGTAGATTTTGTAAAAGTTGTTTACTTTTCATTGAGTTAATGAGGCGCGAATTTCGACACCACATGTTTAGTTTCATATAATATGACTGACATGAATATATGACAAATTATTCCAACAAATACCACCACATCCAGTGGCTCAGCTGTAAATCTGAAGGCTTATAATGCTAAAAACAGGGTTTTGATACATGTGGTGGGCATAGCACAGATAGTCCATTATGTAGCTTTGTGTTTACCAACGAAAAACAAATACCGCCCTGCAAAACTTTTACCCTTAGACCTCACGTAGCCCTGTCTGATGGAGAAAATAACTGTTATCCCTTGGTCCTCACGTAGCCCTGTCTGATGGAGAAAATAACTGTTATCCCTTGGTCTTCACGTAGCCCTGTCTGATGGAGAAAATAACTGTTACCCCTTGGTCCTCACGTAGCCCTGTCTGATGGAGAAACTAACTTCTCTTAGTCTTCACGTAGCCCTGTCTGAGGGAGAAAATAACTGTTACCCTTTGGTCCTCACGTAGCCATGTCTGATGGAGAAAATAACTGTTACCCTTTGGTCCTCATGTAGCCATGTCTGATGGAGAAAATAATTATTACCCCTTAGTCCTGAAGCAGTCCTAACAGATGCAAAAACATCTGATAGGACTATGACCTCATAAGATGGAGAAAATAACTATTAACCTTAGTCCTCGCGTATCTGTCAGATGAAGAAAAAATCTAACATCACGTAAATGGTGAAATTATCCAGTAACTGTTACCCCTTTGTCGTCACTAGCCCAGACACATAGTGAAAATATCATTTACCCATATTTATCAAATAGCCTGTCAATTGGTTAAAATATGTTACTCTCTCACCCTCACGTAACCATGTCAAGTGATGAAAAATAACCATGGGCGTTATTTTTTACGTCTCCATCAATTATACACAGAAAAAGTCCTAACTGACTTTCCCACACGTTATCAAGACGAATGACACTTCGCCACCATAAGGCGTTACACACTGTAATAACTGATATAGTGACAGAGTTCATCGCATAGCTCCTTCTCACGACACGTCATAATCACATAACGTGCAATCTCGTGAAACCGTGGAGAGTAAAATACAGTGGCCGTCTTACAAGATATCTATCAGTTGTACAGATCAACGTAAGATTCTTAACATATTCGCTGCCATGTGTATCACAACCGACTTTCAGTTATGGACCTTGACACACACCGGTGGGTCACAAACGATTATGTTTCGAAGACAAATTTCTCGTGATATCCAAGTTGGGGACACTGTGACTGCTCCTCGACACCTCTTGAATGGCACTAGGATATGAATTATCAATACTACAGGTAGCAGCGAACGTGTTTAAAAGTCCTGCAGAAAAAAGTGTGAATCAGTGCAATTAAGTGAAAACACAACCCTAGGATTCCAAAGTAGCGCTTTGCCACGGGTGTTAACTGAGTAATGGACTGATCTAACTTCTAGTTCGTAGGTTAACCTTAAGGTTTACTAACTGTTCTTGAAGTTCGCATTTTAAAAACTTATTTGCGTAGATATGGTATGGTTTAGTCTAAAGTTTACTATTGGGCAAAACATTATAATACAAACCTTATATTCGGTCGGCTTTAGCAGTATCATATAGGTGAAACACAGTGTAACTAAGCAACACAGGCTGCTTAGTTATTAACCAATAAACGTTTTGCACAATTTCTGGAACAAGTTATTGGTTTCTACAGAGCTTCGCTTGTTTAAAACGTGGTTCTTCTAGTTACGCGTACTGGTGACATTTTCCATGACCGAAGCTGCCTAGTGTCAACGCTATTTCTATCCAAGCCTAAGATAGTGGCTATTTTGAGGTTTTCTTAGTGACATAAAGCCATGTAACAATGATAAATATATCAAACTGGACATTTTTCCAATTTTTTGGATCGTTTTCCCATCCATCCTGCAACTTGTAAGTGTACAGCAATGTTAACCTACCGAATTTTAGCATCTTAGCATGCATCTTTTTTTTTTTTCAGAATTATTAATGTAAGAGAAATGTTGAACTACTTTCTTCTGTGTTGTGCTGTCAGTTTTAGTAGTTTGCCCCTGAAGAAGAAAGGTCCACCTTTCGAAAGCGCTCGGGTTATAGGGTTTTTATTCATTTCTATCAAGACTTCCTGAACCTACGTGTTTTTCTAACATCATGAAAGTTATAGTATTAGTAATTCGTAGTCTTAAGCCTACCGATTTCACCAGTAATGATAGTTACCATGACCATACAATCATGACTACCGTTTCCTATTACTGGCAATTTGACTGCTTAGAACTAGGCCTACTTCTGTTACTGATATAAGCTAAGGCCGTAAGTAAAATGAGGCATACAGTTTCCCATCCCTTCACTATCAGCCATAGGAATAAATGAATACATTCTTATCAGAACAATTAACTCAATGTTTTCCGAAAGAGACAATAAAACTCAAGCCAAAATAACCTTGAAAACTTATACCGATAACGTTTCTTGCGTACCACTGGTGCATGCGGAATGATTACATCAAATATTAACGTTGTTCAAAAACATGAGAAACGCCTGTTTACCTTTGGAATATATTGTATCAAATTTTAAAGTTTTAAAATTATTGCATTACACTACAAGTTTTAAAGTATTACATTTCAGTTTTACAGAATTTCTGGATATTCCAACGTCCAGAAAGATGTATAAACAACATTATGGATACTTAGAATGACAACAATATGAGCAATATCAACTTAAATAAACGTTATTCAAACACACGAACTAAACTGAAAATGTATGACGTTTTTCGTCTTCATCCTTAGGCCTAAGTTTTACAAATTTGTCAGTAAAGTAGTGTTTCAGAACCTTAAAGTCTGTTGATATGAAAGTATTTAAAGTTCGATACTATGACTGAATATTCAAGTTAGTATTAACAGTTATTTGAGAAGATATTTTTTTGTATTTATTAATTTGTTTGTTTTCTTGTCCTTCCACAAACTCCTATCACAGTTTGGAGTTAGCGGGACCAAATTTGACAGGTGGCCCGGGGTGACTATCTATAAGACGTAGCCCCTACCAAGGGAGGCTAAAACATATCCGGAAGGTCACCCAGTCATGAAGATATTCTGGAAATCTGAACCCGAATTTGTTATCAGATTTTGTGCTACTGTCCTCCCTCAAGATCTCGGGGTGTCATGTTTGAAACTGTGTTTATACCCCTAGTCACTAGCTAGCTGGACCCAATTTGGCACATGTGCTTAGGTACCACTTGTGGGTTTCCCTACCGAGATGCTTTTTTTCGGGCATTCCCCTTTCCCGTGGGGTAGTAGCTATAGAAGTAACAGAGATAACAGAGGAGCTTGATATTGTTTGATGTGATTACATCAGGTACAGTAAGACAATGTCTCTCTGGTTTCCTTTTGATAAAGAAATTGCCAAATACGACGTCAGGATTCGTAACCACTCGGTGAAAACTGAACATACATGGCAGGCCAATATACATTTTTGATAATCAAGTACGCGCATGCGTGTGTTAATACAGAACACAATACTAGAAGAAATAAAAGTTATCTGTGTTTGTTTTTCTTGTGATATCACTCGATATCCCCCACCCCCTTACAGATACAATGACAGACTACAAATTTAAAAGCAAAAAAATAAACCTTCCGTCTTCTACTTCTAAATATTAAAGCCGAAGAGGCAGAGTTCAAAGGTTACAGGCAACCTTTCTTCCGCCAAAAATATTATTGCAAATATGTTTTGCTTTTACTATGTAAATTGGCCAATCACAACAAAATCCATTTCTCGGTTCTTTCTAAATAGCTGGATAGGGTAGTGACCCCAAAGTTTAACCACAACACCGTGAAACCCACAGAAACCACTGAGGGAACAACGATAGTCATTCGTGATTACTGGTGTGAATTCCACTCGTTCTGGTTGCATTTCAGTAGAACTGGCTTTTTCACACCAAAACTAAGCTTATATATCGAATTTGCTAAATCCTAGTTTAAGTAGACAAAATTTAATCAGAATCACCATATTTAAGTCAATAAAATACGACAAGTACCGACAGGGTTTTAAATATTGGAAAATGTCATGAAAAGTAAATCAACATTAACCGTTCGACATTTGTTTCCATGTGATATACAACAACATAAAGATGCCGATAAATTTCACAGCGTTTAAAGTAGGCGTTGATTTCGTAGAACAGACTTTGTTCTGTACTATTTCTCAAGAATAGTGTTACGAAAGCGGAATTCACGTGACGCTGGTAACACGTAATGAGTATCTAGAATGTTCGTGAAGGCTCGAGTGTTTGCCAGACGCCCTTATTTTGTATATATATGACCGGCAAGAAGTGACGAGGGAGAATAATTGCAGACAGAGATATATAGAGACAGATAATCGAGTCAAGCCGTAAGTAAAATGCGTGAATCGTTGTGAATTCTAGCGTGTGTTTAAGTTAAGGTGACTGTGGAAATTATGTGTATTGCAAAGTTGCATTGAGAAAGAATAAACAAGTTTTATTTAAGAAAGGACTTGTATCGCTGAAGTTCCTCGGGAAGAATTTTTACGGGAAATTAACAAACGACCAGAGCCGTAACAATAGCATTTTAAAACTACGAATAAAGAATAAACAACTAGACCTACTCCCAAACTTGTCAAAAGAAACAAATCGTCACAAGCTGTTAAGGTTAAGGATACAAATTCCCTTGGCGTTGCAAAAGAGATAAGAAAATGCTTCTTTTGAAAGACTTAATTTTGAATTACAATCAGCAGATGGTAAGAAATTATACAATATTTTGAAGACAAGTACATGCAGTACAGTATATGTGAAACTGATAGCTAAGCCTAACAACGTTTGACATGCGGTGAAGCAAATTTTTTTTGGTCTAAAAACTCTCGAGTTTGTTTCACCTCGCCAGCTTTAACCTAAATCAATCTTCAAATTTTGTCTACAGAAAACGTCAAAATGTTCACTGTTCAACAACAACAAAACACAAACACGCTATGGTACGTGGAATTCAAATATCTCGTTCTCGATTTTGTGAAGTGTGTCCCGTACAGAACCACTGAACAATTCGAATAGAATAAGCACTGCAAGGACACGGGGGGCGAGTTTGTGATCCAGGCACACAGGACAACGTCCTACCAAACTGCTAACATGGACGGGGGGGATCCACTCCCCAGATCTAACGCTGCTTGATTAACTCGATCACGTTTAGAACTCGTTTTCCTTGAGGACATTCCTAGAGCTACGGAAGCATCTATCCATCACGTTGCAAAACAGGGTGAACGTAAGTGAAAGTTATAACTAACTTACGACTTACCTAACCGGTTCGTTCCCACAGTTCACCATGGCAGATACGTGGATTCGGTGTAGTTATATTTTTTTTACCTGTTCGAACACGTTCATTAATGCAAGGTTCAATGTGTTTGTAGAAGTTAACTACATTCACCTTTGCTCCAAGGCTTAGGTTTCCATCAAGTTTAATTATAAAAAAAAAAAAGTGTAATGTACGTTTCAATGTCTTAAAGTTGTTTAAAGTGGACATTCAAAATCGCAAGATTCGTTCTTGAAATTGTGGATTGGGTACAATACCAAATACAACAAGATACTACAATCTTCTGACAGAATCGAACACTAATTACGCTAAATTCCACGAATTTAAGGAAATTCATTT
>NW_013670430.1:18944-25266 GCF_000517525.1 Limulus polyphemus | reverse complement strand
AAGACGAACGTTATAATGTTGTAGTGGTATACTTTACGTTATAGCCAGAAGACGAACGTTATAATGTTGTAGTGGTATACTTTACGTTATAGCCAGAAGACGAATGTTATAATGTTGTAGTGGCACACTTTACGTTATAGCCAGAAGACGAATGTTATAATGTTGTAGTGGCACACTTTACGTTATAGCCAGAAGACGAATGTTATAATGTTGTAGTGGTATACTTTACGTTATAGCCAGAAAACGAACGTTATAATGTTGTAGTGGCACACTTTACGTTATAGCCAGAAGACGAACGTTATAATGTTGTAGTGACACACTTTACGTTATAGCCAGAAGACGAACGTTATAATGTTGTAGTGGCATACTTTACGTTATAGCCAGAAGACGAACGTTATAATGTTGTAGTGACACACTTTACGTTATAGCCAGAAGAGGAGTGTTATATTGTTGTAGCGACCCACTTTACGTTATAGCCAGAAGAAGAGTGTTATATTGTTATAGCGACCCACTTTACGTTATAGCCACAAGACGAATGTTATATTGTTGTAGTGGCATACTACTTAATTTCACCGACATATGCGAACAAGGCAAAATGTTGGAATGAAAAAACAAAAGGATGTTCGAGTTTATTTATCTAATCAGGGTGTGCGTGTGTATAAAGCTCAAGTAGTGCTCTCAATGATCAGTAAAAAAAATTGATGGGCCTAAACTGGGCAGAATGGTGTCATTGAACTACGCTACACAAGACCCACTTGATTTCTTCTTTCTCTGCAGTCTCTAAGGCCTAATATGTAAGTGTGGTAAAGAATCTCTTGACGTTAGCCCTAAAATAATCTTTAGACGTAGAGTGCATTTCACACTAGGTTTAAAACTAGAATGCATGACGTAATCGCCTGGAATTTTTTTAAAAAATGCAAAAATTTCAAATAAAGCGACTAAGTCTGTGGCGGCAATCCGTCCATTTACGATCATCCAATTCTTTGATCGTACCCAATATGACGTCTTTCGTGTGTCATGTTGCGTGCTTACGCGTCACTACCACACCTCGTGGTTTTGAGAGTGACGCACGTGACTGAATGCTTGCTACTATTAGTTCTTCCGAACTCGAGGAAGCTTCGCCAGTTGACATTTGTCTTTCTGGCACTAGGTCTCTCTGTGATAAAAAAGACGAAGAACGAGAGAGAGAGAGAGAGAATGAAACACTAGGACCAACTCCAACTAAAGGCAGAACTAAACAGAAATCGTAACGTATTTACATACGAGTCACGTAGTTTTATCTAATACTGACTTGTCACTTGAGAACGAATCATTTTTTGCTTTTAACAGAATTATCAATCAATTTGTAAAACAGCCAAATAATTCATAAAACAATTCAACTCGGGAACAACAAAAAAGCTGCTAGTTTCTAAAGCTTTTGGAATGTTATAAAAGGTACAAAATTAGCTAGGTCGTTTTACTGTGTTCTGAACAGAAACCTGGCGACTAAAAATGTCTAAGTGTTTCAGGATTTACCAATTAAACCATTAATTTCGACCTATATGCGATTTTTCAGTTGTTTTTTTTTTTCCTTCAAAATGTCTTGTCTAGAGAAAACTGACGGATTGCTTTGTTGTGATATACCGGATCGCTTTAACCTGCGACTCCGAATTCTGTGATGCTCAACACGGTACATCAACATTTAATAAAAAGTTGAATAAAACGGTGTTGTACGCAATACTATGCCAGATACGAATACAATATAGTGAAAAAAGGAGAGAGAGCGTAACACAGAATGATGGTGGCAAAGCGTTGTCGTCGAAACTTAAGGGCAATTTTGATGTTTTTAATTCATGCAGTACAACTTCGTATTATTTCTCATTATTTTATAGTAATTTCAGCATGAAGTAGCTCTTAGTTTCAAATGCGGATTAGAAGCTTTAAAACCGATTTTATGAATACATTAATCGTCATCTTTAAAGCGATTCTACAGCGTTTATGATGCCGACTGCTTTAAGAGTAGTGTCAATGGTTAAACAGCAATTGACAGTGAAATAATGAGCATCAAACTGAGATGATACATTAACCTTTAAAACTTATTGTAAAACCGACTAGAAGTCCAGTGCATGAACCGTATGCGCAAGATCGATGTGAGACTCAACGAAATAGTTATAGTACAATATTGCTGCACTACGCGGCGTTTATATTTTATTTTAAACATTTTAAGGACTTCATATAATGAATTAAAGATAACGAACAAACTGGTTTTGGTGTACCAACCACATATTTGTTGTTCTAGTTAGATTTTTTTGTTTTTTAATGAAAACCTTTCATTCACTTCTCTCGACTCGTTCAGTTATTTTTTTTTTCATTTTAATTTAGCTTACTTGCTTATTTTAAAGTTTCTCGTCTATTCAGTTCTATGCTGATTATGCAATATTACTGTGTACATTTTAAGATCAAATCCTTGGTTTTTCAAATTTCAAAGAAATATCTTCGTTATTTTACCAAAGTTCTCACGTCTTTACTTCGTTTTGCTGTCGTTGTTTTTATAAAAGTTTACTGTGAATTGCTTTCGTTACCAACTGGAACACTTGCGCTTTGTGATGAAACTTCTTTATTGTGGATATAGCATAGATGTTAGACAACAACTGCACTTCTCGATTTTCGTCAGTTAAATCTTGTCACAACTCTTTCCATAATAAAAGTTTATGTAGAAAAAAAAAAACTAGCCTTCTACCTCCACAATTTGTAGCCTCAGCAATTACTTGTTATAAGAATTTTTAAAATATAAACGCCATTCTTTCAAAACGTGAGGTCTAGAATCACAGACATTAAACATAAAGTACCGAATGAAATCATTATTGTAATTAATACATATCACATTTTTGGAAAAAACATTTAACCCTGGAACTACTAACCTTCTAAACAAATAAACAATATTATGTAATAATTACAATTATAACTAAAATACTGATTTCATTTACCATTTTGCTTATTTTACTTTTCTCCCTCTTTCTTTGAGTTGCTGTATGGTATTAATTAAGAAACGGGTCCAGGTGGAACAAGTTACCTGGTAGTCCCAGGGATAACCTCAGCATGACTCTTACTACCAAGTACAAGCATATGGAAACCATATCACCCATGGCTGATTGTTGAAAGCTTAGCCCACGTGGCTCAAACCAAAACTTAAGGATATTCAAAAAACTCTGACTTACCACGCTTGGATTTCATTTTTCAAACTCTTGTTCTCCTAGTTTCTTGATGAAGAGTGAACTCTGACAGTTTCTAGGAGGTATTCCTCGCCAGGAAACCTTTAAATGACTGAGAACCCTGAAAGAATGACGTTGACGTTCGCGATGCACACGCTACACGATATACGCTCTTACGTTACAACTACATCCACGCCGTCAGTGACAGGTCGGTGCCAAACCACATGCTCTCATGTAACGAGTTTCACCGAGAGAGGACGCTGTACCCGAACTTAAATGTTCACGTTTAGGGATCGTTTTCTATTTATAGAGAGAGAAATAAATTTAGTAAAAGTAAAATATAAATACTGCTTTGAGAAAGAAATGTATGTTTTAATAATTTTTCACATTAGTTAGGAATAAGAGAAACTTCTTTATGTATAGTAACTAGTATCAATAGCTTTTAATTAAACCAAGCTAACTATAAAATTATGAAATAAAAATATAACTAAGTGAAAATAGTGCAGAAAAATTAATGTATATATATATATATATATATAGTTCTAACAAATAGCCGCTGAAACAATTCAACGGTAATTTTCCTTAAAATAACGATGAATAGATATAAAATGTGCAGTTAACCCTTGTATATGCAATACAATTGTGTAGTGGGCCGTCTTTTGTCATTCCGTGTGTTATTTCAATAAGGAAAATTGTATCGCGTTTATTTTTAAACAATGGAAACTGACTGTAATGCATTGTTGGCAAAAATGTTTGTTTTTCGATGCAATGGGTGCATCCAGCACAATAAAACGCTAAGTTTCGCTAAATAAGCTGTAGCCGAGAGGATTTTTTTTTTTTCCGCTGGATGCCATCGTTCTTTATAATTTTACTGAGCGCAAGAAAAGACTGCTACCGAAGTGAACGATGTTTAACAGTTATAGTTTCCATAAGAAGTGTCAAAGGAGAGATATTCACTTGTTTCAAATCATTTTATTCGACTTGGTACAATAAAATCATACTTCAATAAAATACCAACATAAGAAATTAAAGAAGAAAAATAAATATAAACCTAACAACAACAATATATACTTAAACACGTTCTTCTCATTATATAACACGCTCCTCTCATTATATAACACGTTCCTCTCATTATATAACACATTATTCTCATTATATAACACGTTCCTCTCATTATATACCACGTTCCTCTCATTATATAACACATTATTCTCATTATATAACACGTTATTCTCATTATATAACACGTTCCTCTCATTATATAACACGCTCTTCTCATTACATAACATTCCTCTTATTATATAACACATTCTTCTCATTATATAACACGTTTCTCTCATTATATAACACGTTCTTCTCATTATATAACACGTTCTCCTCATTATATAACACATTCTTCTCATTATATATCACGTTCTTTCAATTATATAACACGTTTCTCTCATTATATAACACGCTCCTCTCTTTATATAACACATTTCTCTCATTATATAACACATTCTTCTCATTATATAACACGTTTCTCTCATTATATAACACGTTCTTCTCATTATATAACACGCTCTTCTCATTATATAACACGTTCTTCTCATTATATACACGTTCCTCGCATTATATAACACGTTTCTCTCATTATATAACACGTTTCTCTCATTATATAACACGGTTCTCTCATTATATAACACGCTCTTCTCATTATATAACACGTTCTTCTCATTATATACCACGTTCCTCTCATTATATACCACGTTCTTCTTATTATATAACACGTTCTTCTCATTATACAAAACATTCCTCTCATTATATAACACGTTCTTCTCATTATATAACACGTTTCTCTCATTATATAACACGTTCTTCTCATTATATAACACGTTCCTCTCATTATATAACACGTTCTTCTCATAATATAACACGTTTCTCTCATTATATAACACGTTCTTCTCATTATATAACACGTTATTCTCATTATATAACACGTTATTCTAATTATATAACACGTTATTCTAATTATATAACACGTTATTCTAATTATATAACACGTTATTCTCATTATATAACACGTTCTTCTCATTATATAACACGTTCCTCTCATTATATAACACGCGCTTCTCATTATATAACACGCTCCTCTCTTTATATAACACATTTCTCTCATTATATAACACGTTCCTCTCATTATATAACATGTTATTCTCATTATATAACACGTTATTCTAATTATATAACACGTTCCTCTCATTATATAACACGCTCTTCTCATTATATAACACGTTCTTCTCATTATATAACACGTTCCTCTCATTATATAACACGTTCCTCTCATTATATAACACATTCTTCTCATTATATAACACATTATTCTCATTATATAACACGTTATTCTAATTATATAACACGTTCTTTCCATTATATAACACGTTCCTCTCGTTATATAACACGCTCTTCTCATTATATAACACGTTCTTCTCATTATATAACATGTTCCTCTCATTATATAACACGTTCCTCTCATTATATAACACATTCTTCTCATTATATAACACGTTATTCCCATTATATAACACGTTATTCTAATTTTGTTTGTTTGTTTGTTTGTTGCTAAGCCCAAAGCTACACAATGGGCTATAAACTCTAATTCTAGTGTTATAAGCCCTTACACTTACTGCTGAGCCACCGGGCAAATAATTCATCAGGACAGAGAGTAACAGTCTTCCGCTATTATAGAACATGTGACAAAAAACGTTCAGAGCATTTGTCATTAATTCGGACAATTCTATTTATAAAATATTTTTCAGTCTATAGCTGAATTATTAGACATACTTCCAATATTATTTTCTCTGTAACTGAGTTAACAATAAATACCTTTATCCACAAACATAATCATATTATTTAATATTATTTTCTCTGTAACTGAGTTAACAATAAATACCTTTATCCACAAACATAATCATATTATCTAATATTATTTTCTCTGTAACTGAGTTAACAATAAATACCTTTATCCACAAACATAATCATATTATTTAATATTATTTTCTTTGTAACTGAGTTAACAATAAATACCTTTATCCACAAACATAATCATATTATTTAATATTATTTTCTCTGTAACTGAGTTAACAATAAAC
>NW_013670430.1:15702-17944 GCF_000517525.1 Limulus polyphemus | reverse complement strand
ACATATGACATATATATATATATATATATATATATATATATGCAGCCAATCTCTTATTGCAGTTTCAACTTATATACCCTGAAGTCCTACACACGAGAACATAACATTTTAAATCTATATAAAATATCAATGAATGGACAAAATGTCATTTAAAGCAAACAAATAATTACACTGTTTTTGAACGAAAATTGTGTAAATATCTCTTTCATTTATAAAACTAATAAGGTTGGCGAAAGATTGAAAACAATGTGTTAAAACAGACTCGCAATAAATGTAAAATAATATTATGTAAAGTAGATAATTCCTAATCATAATTCAACTTAATTATCAAGAGACGAGTTTAATCTCGACCTAAAGTAACAAGTTATTTTCGCTCAACACTGGAAATCTCCAGATGTGTTTGGTTTCGGCAAGGCAAAAAAAAAACAAACAAACCACAAGTCATCCAAAAACCCACTTAATAAGTTGTGGAAACATGTACATCTCAGATCTGAATTCTCATTTGTTTGTTATTTTCATTCTCCTGGTGACAAGAACTCAAACTGCAAAGTCAGCATTATTTTTACTTGCATCATTTGTTATTTGAACTGGTCTAACTAATTTTTAAGAACCTATACATATTTACGCGGATAATAAATAAGCAAAATAGAAAAGTATTTTAATAAAACAGTGGGTTTATTCCACAATATTTTAACGTGGTGTAAGCTAATTCTACACTTAATTACTTTGTAATATTTATAATTGGGCTATAGCTTAAACGTCATTGTCGAAAATTGATAAACAATAAAAAATTCATAAGTGTATTTTCAATATAACATATTTTTTTGGGGGGTAATTCATTTACTGCATTATCATATACTGGTGTGTTTTATGAACGTTTAAGCCAAATAACACGATCGTCTGGATTATAGACAGCCCCTGAAAAAGATTTGCTATTTAAAAATAACTAATTTCTTCTACAATTCTAAGATCTCAGATTGGTTAGTTTAATTAAACCAAAAAAAGTACATTTATGTTGATTAAAAGTGTTCAGAAATTTATTGTCACTTTTATAAGCTTTTGTTTGTTTGTTTGTAATTAAGCACAAAGCTACACAATGGGCTATCTGTGCTCTGCCCACCACGGGTATCGAAACCCGGATTCTAGCGTTGTAAGTCTGCAGACATACCGCTTTTATAAGCAGTATAAACAATTACATATTAGAGTCTTGCAATAGGACAGCAGTATGTCTATGTACTTACAACATTAAAATCCGAGGTTCGACACCCCACAGCGGACATAGCAGATAGTTTAATGAGGCTTTACTCTACAACAAACAAACGTACATACAAACTTACTAATGGTGGTGCAATGATAGATAATATTTTTTAGGTTACGTTTCAACATATATGTTTTGTAATATTGATGGTCAGAAATAGGTTTGACGTCACTTGATCAGTGCGTGGCTTAACATCTGGAATTTTCTCCAAACTCTTAGAACAGCCTCAACAGTATAAAACGCGAGTTAAGAATATTAAACTTATGTTCTCGGCGAACTAATAAGAAACTCACTATACGATATATAAACTGTGACAAATGTATAGTGAAATGAAATTGTTGTATTTTCGTCAACTGTGAACATAGGCCTATTAATGAACATTAGCTAAACTAACTTCGTAGTAGTTGTAGTGAAAGAAATAAAACGTTTTCGTTATCAGGGGCCTATTTTATTCATGGATTCGTAACCTGTCACTCTGTTAGATCGTAATTCTATCCCTCATGAGTAATCCTTGACAGGAAAGAGAAACTAATCGAAGAACAAGACCTCATCTCTTGTAGGAGTGCATTGTTAAACTACGTGTATGATAGTTGACTTGTCCTTTTCTCACCACAGGCACTTATATTGATACAAATATTTAAAGAATAAATATAATTAATACTACTAATTTACTGTTGTCAGCCATTTCCTTAATCTAGGCGTTTTCCAAAATATTTGTGTTTGTTTAGCAAGACAGAAGTTTAATGTAGCGTGGTATCAATATTTCCAAAGTTTAGGAAATAGTTTGAGCCATATATAAAAAATGAATGAATTATTTAATCTGTTAGATTGAGTTACTTTATTTGTAATCTGTGCGTGATTTAATGAGTTATCTGTCACTGTCAGTCAGTTAGTTAGTTAGTTCAGTAAATATTGAGTTTTCAACGAAAAAATTAAGAAGAGAAATAAGTATTTGATTTTTAGCATATTGTTGCGTCAGCGGAG
>NW_013670430.1:13992-14984 GCF_000517525.1 Limulus polyphemus | reverse complement strand
AACTAACGAACGGAGACGTAACGATATATTGTGAAGCTAGGCCTATTGATTACACTAGATGTGGAATCTGACAAGTTTTTTTGTTATCGTCAAACAATTTCCATTATTATTTTCACCGAATAATTCAAAAGAACCTACAATAGAAATCATCACAATATTCTAATCTCTTCAATATGCATGCTGTTAAAGTAATATTGTTTTTATATCACAAAACCTCTGAAATTTGGCAAGAAAGAAACGTGAGATTGTGTCTATTCTTGGACTTGCTGACTGTCCTTCTTACAACAAATAACCTATATTTATATAGGTAGTTGACGAATAAATAGCTTTGTTGCAACTCATCTGTAATAAAAATCAAGAAAACTACAGATTTGTTTTACACATTCACTTAATTTATTGATTTTTTTACTTGAAACCAGAGGGATGTAAAAGAACTATTTTAGACCAGTCTTATTTCAAGGGTATGGACAGGAATCTATAAGGGGGGTATGGGGGGCACATGCATAGATCTCTAAAGGGGGTGGTAACTTTTGAGGATAAAATGAGTAGCGAAACCACACTAGGAGGTCCGTGGGCATGCAAGTTTATAATTTTCACTTATAATGGTACTTTGTTTTGAGGCTATTTTTACACCTTTAAATATGCTTCGCAGCTCCCCCCCCCCTAAGACCCAGCCAACATCCATGCGTTTAATACCAAAACTCGTCAGTTGGGCTGGACGATGAGTTTGTTTGTTTGTTTGTGCAAAACTACATAATGCGTTATCTATGTCGTGTCCAACTCAGATATCAACCCTTAGTTTTTAGCGCTGTAAGCGCTCAACGGCCCGGCATGGCCAGGTAGTTAGGGCGCTCGACTCGCAATCTGAGGGGCGCGGGTTCGAATCCCCGTCCCACCAAACATGCTCACCCTTTCAGCCGTGGGGGCGTTATAATGTGACGTTCAATCCTACTATTAATTGGTAAAAGAGTAGCCCAAGAGTTGGCAGTGGG
>NW_013670430.1:6463-13775 GCF_000517525.1 Limulus polyphemus | reverse complement strand
TGGTGATGACTAGCTGCCTTTCCTCTAGTCTTAGACTGTTAAATTAGGGACGGCTAGCGCAGATAGCCCTCGTGTAGCTTTGCGCGAAATTCAAAAACAAACAAACAAACTAAGCGCTCAAGCTTATCGCTGAGCCGTCTAAGGACTAGACCATGTAAGGCATAAGTTTTTTCTGAAAAGCTATTTATACATGTGATATAAAAATTAAAAGCTATTATTTAAACGCCTAGAGCTAACCAAACATTGGAAAACAGTATGGCCTTATACTTATGTTAAAAATTACGTAGGCTACTTATTTTTTCCGCTTTCTTCTTAATTTATTCATTTCGGGTTTCAAATTAAAAGTGAAAAGTATCTACATTTTACCCTCACAGACATTAGGCCTATTATTTCCCAATGCTTCTCCATCTTTCGGCGTTTAAACTGCAATAAACGGTATTTATTTATGCCTGGCATTGTTGTCGAATCAAAAGCAACAATAATGATGGTTATTCTCGAACATAGTGTTGAATTGTAATTTTGTGTTTGTAATTCTGTACATTTTAATTAAGTAATTGTTATTGGTTTATTGTATGTGGTTATTGTTCGGGACGAACAATACTAAGGAGGGGCAGTGTTGCGTCATCGAGTCACATGACTACTGTGACGCAACGTTTCTAGAACTATCATGTACTTTGGCGAATGTTCTAGTTCTTACTAGATATAGGGTAGGCTGGTATATAAAAGAGGGGAATGTAATGTGTGTGTGGACATTGAGTAATTGAACTGCAGTCAGAGAGCACGAGAGACGTTACAGCGTTTGTTTAGCTCGATTGTTGAAGTTGAGTGTATCGGTAAAGTTATATTTGGAAAGAATAAACTAGTTTTATTAAGAAAGGAGTTGTGTCGCTTAAGTTTCGTCGGAACGAAGTTACGGAAAGTTAATTAACAAACGGAGACGTAACAATAGTATTTTCTGTTGCTGGATAGTTTCTTTTGGATTATTCGTTGAAAACAACATGCAAAGTCCAGTCCACTTAACTATAAAGAAAGCGTTTTATTTCTTGAACTTCAAATTATACAAGTTACCTTTTATAATGATCACTGATAGGCCTGAATCCACTGTAGCTGCTAATGCAACAATTTCACTTACTAGCTAATTCTCTCTCTGTGCAAAAAGTACAGTGTATTTCTTATTACTTTGTCGAAACACAAACTCAGTCATTCAAAACTAAATCAATTAATTTACAAACAGACTCAATCAAGTAATACCTCAGTATTTCAGGCTCAATGTAAGTTGCTAATAGATTCAACAATCATATATTCGCGTGTTATACTGCTCAGTTATAACTGTTTTAAAACTGTGATGTCCTTTCCGGACATTAAACCACTCGCTCATCACGTGACGTCAAACCTATCTCTGGCTGATTGTTTGTTTCGTAGTTACCGTATTTTACGGTGTATAAGACGCACTTTTTTACCCCAAAATTTGATGTCAAAATCTGCTTGCGTCCCATACACCGAAGGTATGAATAATATATATGATATACACAAGCCATGTGTAAATATATTTAAATAGGCATTGAATGTGTTATTTATAACAATAGTAGTTTTTTCTTTTAAAAACATAACTATTTATAATGCTCCCTAGATAATAAAAAAATAAATTACAGTGAAAGCAATGAAGATTTTGTAGGTTTTGAACCAAACTAAGTAACAGTAAACATTTTTTTTATTTACGGTATTTTCTTATTTTGATGCGACTGTAGCTTTTTTTCACCAAAACTTTGTCTTCAAAATAAGGATGCATCTTATACACCGGTGCGTCTTATATTCCGAAAAATACGGTAAATACAAAGCTCTGCCTATCATGGGTATCGAAACCCGGTTCCTGGCGTTGTTAGTCCGCAGACATACCGCTGTGCCACAGTGGTGCTCTCTGGCTGAACAAAGATACAAACATCTGTTACGTATCTGCTCGTTTGTTAACTTCCGGTATAAATTCTTTCCTGGTAACTTCAGCGATACAAGTCCTTTCTTAATTAAAACTAATTTATTTTTTCTTGATACAACTTTTTAGTACACAGAATATCCATAGTCACTTTAAACTTAACAACCTTCATAACACACGTTATAGATCACCATTTTACTTACGGTGCCTACTGTTCGCTTGACTCAATTATCTATCTCTTCAATCTATTTGAATATCTCTATCTCTCGCTGGCTTTATTTGATGGGATTATATACTAAAAAAGAGGGCGCCTGGCAAACACTCGAATATTCGTGGGGTTCCTCGATAAGCCATGATCCTTCTAGAAACTCCAGCGCGCATGCTCCCAGGTTCGCGTGACCTCCGCTGTCGTAACACATTTAAATTAAAATAATAGTCTAAAAGTTGTTGCGAATAAGAAACAGCTCAAACACCACGCGTACAAGATAAAGTCTACACTGGTTTAGATTTCTAACGTTATATTTGAATATTTACGTAATTTGTGTTTTGTTTTTGCAAACTTTTATGCAATAACTTAAACGCAAATAATTTCCAAAATTTAGCTTTTCGTACATCCAAATATCAGTTATTGTACATTGTTGTTTTCTTAGACTGTTTTAATTCTGTTTTTATACCTGTATTATTAATTATTTTAGTGTTGTTTTAATTCTGAATAGCTAAGTTTAGACACTGAATTTTTGTAATGAACCAAACGAATCACCCTATTTCACTACTTTATTTCTGGAGTAATTCATATGACAAGAAACGAAAGCGGTGTCAGAGATGTTGTATACACGATTAATGAAATGATATCAGTGGTGTTTTTTTTGTTGTTGGTTTTTCATCTACTTATCCGAATGTTTTGTCTTCTATGTCGATGGTAGTTTTTTATTACAGGACTGATAAAAATATTCGAGGTATACAGTTTGTTTGTTTGTTTGTTTTGAATTTCGCGCAAAGGTACACGAGGATTGTCTGCGCTAGCCGTCCCCAATGTAGCAGTGTAAGACTAGAGGGAAGGCAGCTAGTTATCACCACCCACCGCCAACTCTTGGGCTACTCTTTTACCAACGAATAGTGAGATTGACCGTCACATTATAACGCTCCCACGGCTGAAATGGCGAGCATGTTTGGTGGGACGGGGATTCAAACCCGCGACCCTCAAATTGCGAGTCGAGTGCCTTAACCACCTGGCCATGCCTGGCCCGATGTATACAGATGAGTGGCAATGTCAAGAATAGAAGTTTAAGACATAAACCCCCGAGTCCAAAGCGAATGAGTTTTACGATGATGACCTAGCCACATTGACCCCTTCCTTCTAAGATACGATGTGATTAAAACTCAAGTTTCCGAGTGTGAGATTACTTAAATACACGAACAACGTTATAAGATTACAAATACAATATAAGCTATGTGTATTCTGACACATCAATAGAGAATATACATCTATTAGATCACCTTTGAATTACACAGAAGAGCGTTTCCCAAACCATGTTCCGCGGAACACTGGTGTTTCGTACAAGATTGATTGGTGCTCCGTGTGAAAATCATATTTTAAATTTTATAAAATATTTAACACTTTTTTGTACAATAATAACTTATTATGAAATATTTTCCTATATATTAGAATTATATAATATCGATTTCACATTGAAGAAGAATTATAGAATATGCCATATTTATTCTACATAATATCTTAGTGGAGAGGTTTGTACCTAAAATATATCATAAGCATAAAAATGTAATAATTCATTAATATGTAATTTGATTAAATAAATAAATAAATAATATAAAATCTAGATGGCGCTGCGTGCGCCCACATAGCCTCTACACCGATATTTCACGTCTGGTGTTCCGTTAGATTTTTCTCAGTTGAAACGTTTTCCGTGGTCAAAAAAGTTTCGGAAACGCTGATTTAGAATGACCATCAAGTGTTTATTCACATTATCCCAATGTTTTTAATACAATCTGCTTGGTGCAAGATAGATTTCACAGGAAAAGATAGACAGCTAACAAACCATTCAAAAAAACAACCTTACATGCTGTTTCAAGAGTGACAGGCTTTCGCAAGAAGAATCATAATTAATATAGAAAAACTACAAAAGCTAAAAACAAAAATACATAATACTTCGATAGAAATAATTATTTTCTTTGTACGCTAAATATGAAGCTGGAAGCGGTGGTATAATTGAGCATATTTAAATAAGATGTAGTTGGCAAGATATTTTTTTATTTATTTTTTGGCTAGGTGCCACTTTTTACCAACAGACCTTTATGTTCTAATTGAAAGGAGCATGGAACCGCAATGCAAAGGATTATAAGAGGGCACTGAAGACTGCTAAACACTGTACTATTCTGTTCTCGTATATCTGACAGACAGAGGAGTGTTGTTTTTTTACTTGTTGTTGTGTAGGGAGTATGTTGTGAGTCTCCGTTTTCCTGAATAATCTTTTCAAATCAACGAAATGGAGCACTAATTTTTTTTTAACAAACGTTAAAGACGTAATTAGTGGCCCTAATAACTATGGGGGATTAAAAATATGTGCCGTAACAGTTCAACAACATCACTGGGCGAGAGGGGTCGTTTTTCTACATAATCGAAATCTGTTTGTCTTATAATAGTAATTATATATCTGTGCTATCCAGTTGGTATAATTAGTGGCTTTTGCTTCTATATAGTTGAGATATGTTTTTCTTATAATAGTAGCTGTCTGTCTGGGCTTTTCAACTGGTATCAACTGGGGTTCTTGTTTCTAAATAGTTGAGATCTTCTTGTCTTATAATAAGTTATTCATCTGGGCTATCTAGCTGGTATCAACTTGGAGCTATTGTTTCTATGTAGTAGAGCTTTTCTTGTCTCATAATAGTAGCTATTTATCTGGGTTGTCCAGTTGGTATCAACTTGGGGCTCTTGTTTCTATGTAGTAGAGCTTTTCTTGTCTCATAATAGTAGCTATTTATCTGGGTTGTCCAGTTGATATCAACTTGGGGCTATTGTTTCTATGTAGTAGAGCTTTTCTTGTCTCATAATAGTAGCTATTTATCTGGGTTGTCCAGTTGGTATCAACTTGGGGCTCTTGTTTCTATGTAGTAGAGCTTTTCTTGTCTCATAATAGTAGCTATTTATCTGGGTTGTCCAGTTGGTATCAACTGGGGTTCTTGTTTCTAAATAGTTGAGATCTTCTTCTCTTACAATTGTAGATCCATCTTAATCTTCAAGGGAATGGGTGGATAAACATTAAATCATTCATTTACTATCTTAAGTTGTAGCAGCATGAAATCATACATTGAAGATTATAACATGCATCATATATATATAAGGTGAAACAGTAAGTTAAGTTATATAGAGAATTAAATAATTGCTCTGTTCAGAACGAAAAGTATGTAAAGTATATTATTGGTTATAATAACTGCCTCATTCAATAACGGATAATATGTATTTTATAGTAGTTGTCTCATTGAAATAAGAGTTTTGAGGTCCTTTTCAGGACTATACTTGTAAAAAGTATGCATAAATATAGAAACTAAAACTATGATCAGCATGTTAAATCAAAGTCAGTTGTATATTTTCTTATCCTTTATGGTAAGAAACAATATTCTGTCAAAAACAAATTATATGGATAAAGACAAACTAGTGAAACAGTAAGATTGTTGTATGTTTGCATGTTAAATATGCGTCCTTTTCAGGACGATAAGTGATTTACATGTAAAAGGTTAGGAAATGTAAAAAAGTATGATTGAACATAGGACTAACGAATTGATGTCTTATATTGACTGTTTTAAATCTAACCATTGATTACATGTTGGGACAATGATCTCATCATGATTGTGGTTCTATTTTTTGGAACTATGACGTCATGTTCACTTGTGAGCTTCAGAACAACAACCTAAGCCAAATTGGGATATACTACTATGACAGAGAATCCTCTGACCTATAAAATCATTGCAGTGAAGTTGGTGTCACTGAAAAGATAATAAAACAACAATATTAAGTTAACAAAGATTCACAGATTTCCAACCACACTTCAAAATCAACAACTAGTTTCATGGGAAGGATGGGATGTCAGAAGAAACTCGAATCGCACCATCCCATTCCATTCCATTCTTCTTAAGGTTCCAAGGCAGCCCAATGAATTTTATGCCTCTGTCCTGCTCAAATGATTTCTTAGAACCTTGACATCCAATGATAAAGTGTATGGAAGGGGAAGTGCCTCTTTATATATATATATATATATACATTTTTTTGAAGAGTTGTATTTAATTTTTCAATCTTTCATTTTATGCGTTTGGTTTTAAAAAGTTAAGGTATTTCTTTTTTTATTATTACACCCTCTCTAAAAGCCTAATTTGTTCATGAAGTGATATAACATCATAAAAACGCTTGAATGCATTGGAAAAACAACTGAACCAAGAAGTCTAAACCTATAAACGAATATAATTCAGTTAGTAAATTGCAACCGTAACTATAACTAAAAGAACAAAGAAACGTGACACAAAATTAATAAGTTAAACGGTGTAACCTTAAATTAGGTTTACTTTACATGTGCTAACGCATGTTTGTGACAAATTTTCACGGAAGTCTTTTCACCAAACTTGATTTGAACAAAAATGCAAATAACTCAATAGAAATAGAAATAAATAAAACAAAACAAAGAAAAAGATCTTGAAACTGAACTTTCCCGTTTATAACCTGTTTCTGTATTTTGTGGTTATAATTAATAGTTGGCTCCAGTGACGTATTTCCGTCAGACCCAGGCCTAGAGCACCAAATTTTAGGGGGTGGCTCTTTTGGATTGGACCAGGGACGGCAAAAACCTAAATATGTTAACTCCAACACACACACAAGCTTTCAATACAATAGTAGTGATATATTAGATGTGTGTAAGCTCGTTAAACATTAGTAATAAATGTTAAAATGTTAACGTTGGATTTGATACTGATAGCGATCACTTACCAATAACACGTGATCTCGTACTCCATTATAATAAACCCATAAGAAAACCTAAATTTAATTATAAAAAAGCAAACTGAGAAGAATGTGCAAACTTTCTAGATCAAAAATTTATTATCAGAATCAACAATAACTCTAGCAGAGAAACCACCTGATATTAATAATTATTGTCAAACAATTACTGGGTGCCTTACCACAGCAGAACAAACAATACCAAAACAAAACCAATACACTATATTACGTCTCTGGTCGTTTGTTAATTTCCCGTAAAAATTCTTCCCGGGGAACTTCAGCGATACAAGTCCTTTCTTAAATAAAACTAGTTTATTCTTCCTCAATACTAACTTTACAATACACGTTAATTTCCACAGTCACTTGAACTTAAACACACG
>NW_013670430.1:4645-5652 GCF_000517525.1 Limulus polyphemus | reverse complement strand
ATCAAAACAATTGGAATTACCAGCAGGTGTTATTTGCTGGTTGTTTACTTTTCAGAAAATAGAAAATGTAGAAGGCATCTACTCGGAGTATTTTACTCCCGAGACAGGAGTAAGGGTTCCACAGGGAGAAATAACTTTTTCCTATCCTCTTCATCATGTATGTAAGCAGCATGCCATTAAATGACTCAAAGTTTAGCTTAACATCACAATTTACAGATGATGTGGCGATTTGGAAGGACTCTTCAACTCCATCGATAGAAGCTACAGATTTACAGCCCGTTTTGAATCAAATTGTAGAATACTCTCTAAAATACAGGATAAAAATAAACGTTCCTAAAACAGACTTTGTTCGTTTTTCTAAATCGGTTAAATCATCAAGAAATCCTCCCGAAATATACTTAAACGGAACTAGCTCTTTTAAATGCTGTTCCATCGGCAAGATCTTTAGGTATAACTGTCATGATATAAAAGACTGTTTAGTGTAGATATTATTGATTAATTTATTTTGTGAGTGAATATTTTATGATTGTTTAGTTTTGTTCCTAACAAGAGAGTTAGAAGAAATTGTTTTTCAGTAAATGTTATGGCATGTTTAGTTACGTAAATTGATAAGAGTCATACGTTGTATTTATAACTCATTGATGTAGAGATTATAGAACGTCGCGTGAAATTTATTGATGTCGAGGATATACGAGCAGACGATTAAACAATAAACATATTGTTACGACAGCGGAAGTCACGTGAGCCTGGTAACACGTCATGAGTTTCTAGAAGGATCATAACTGTTCCTGGCAACTCTAGTCTTTTCTAAACGCCCTCTTTTTTTTAGCATATAAGCCCGGCAAATAAAGCGGAGGTACAATTGCGGATAGACAGATAATTGAGTCAAGCGAGCGGTAGTGACCGTAACTAAAGTGCGTGAATCGTTGTGAATTATAGCGTGTATTTAGGTTAAAGTGACTGTGAAAAATTCTGTGTATTGCAAAGTTGTATTGAAAGAGAATAAA
>NW_013670430.1:0-4635 GCF_000517525.1 Limulus polyphemus | reverse complement strand
AAAGGTGAGCAGACACTTCAGAGAGGGGCATTGTTGGGTGTGTGCCAGGAGGTAAAGCCAGTCAATGTTAAAGCAAAAAATACAACTATAAAGAAAGGACATACACTTCCAGAACATTTAACTGACCTCTTTAAGAAGAGTATAGTCCATTTGTCATCATCACAGGTTCTTCAGGTTAGGGAACTTTTGGCAAATTATGCAGATGTCTTTTCGAAAGGAGATCATGACCTCGGCTGCACAGACCTTGTAGAGCACAGAATAAACACAGGCAATCACCATCCAATAAAGATCCCTCCAAGAAGAATAGCTCTGGCAAAGCGACAAGAGATGGAGAAGGTCATGGATGGCTTAATTAAGGAAGGGATTGTCGAGAAATCAAATAGTCCTTGGTCAGCTCCCGTCGTGTTAGTCCACTTGTATCGCTGAAGTTCTTCGGAAAGAATTTTTACGAGTAATTAACAAACGACCAGAGACGTAACAATAATAAAAATTTCAAACATTTCACTAGACCAGTTATAGAATATGCCTGTCGTGTATCGACTAATAGAGCACCCACACACATAAAGATATTACAGACAATACAGAATGGAATAATCACCACAGCCTATAGAGTACCGACGTCAACAAATACTACTTTCGTGCATATATATGCAATCATCAAACCAATTAAAGACAGACTCGTAGATTGTTCGTTCCGTTACTTTGATATAAAATTATATAAAAACGACTCATTAATCGCAACAGATCGCTATATCCTAAATACCTCCCCCTACTTAATGTTTACTATTAGACCACCTACGCTAGACATTAACAGATCGCTTAGAATTAAGTATCATTTGTGTATTTAAAAAGATTTATATATGTGAAGTACACGAATTATTTCTAGTGGAAAGGGCCGGCATGGCCAGGTGGTTAGGGAGCTCGACTCGCAATCTGCGGGTTCGAATCCCCGTCACACATGCTCGCCCTTTCAGCCGTGGAGGCGTTATAATGTGACGGTCAATCCCACTATTCGTTGGTAAAAGAGTAGTCCAAGAGCTGGCGGTGGGTGGTGATGACTAGCTGTCTTCCCTATAGTCTTACACTGCTAAATTAGGGACGGCTAGCGCAGATAGCCCTCGTGTAGCTTTGCGCGAAATTCAAAACAATTCTAGTGGAAAAGTGACGTTTTGCTATGGAACTGTTTGCGAGTGTATATGACCAAACGAAGAGAAGCATTCATGTGGAACTGTTTGCGAGTATATGTGTTACGACAGCGGAAGTCGCGCGACGCTGGGAGCATGCGCTGGAGTTCTAGAAAGATCGAGGAACCTGTCGAACGTCCTAGCGTTGCTAGACTCGTGCTTTTATAGTATATAAGCCGGCAAATAAAGTGACGGCAATAATTGAATTGCAGGCAGTGAGATATAGAGACAGATAATCGAGTCAAGCCGTAAGTAAAGTGCGTGAATCGTTGTGACTTCTAGCGTGTGGTTAAGTTAAAGTGACTGTGGAAATTAAGTGTACTGCTAAGTTGAATTGAGAAAGAATAAACTAGTTTTATTTAAGAAAGGACTTGTATCGCTGAAGTTCTTCGGAAAGAAAGTCCACGGAAAATTAACAAACGAACACAGAGAAGTAACATATACAACCAAATTAAGAGAAATAGTAAGATAGTACTAATGCTATAGATAGTTTATTGATGGACATGACCCGAAGAGGGACATAAATTCAGTGTTCTAATACAATGTTTTACATTAGCGTTCAAGCTCTGATTTCTTGAATAACCATATAGCATTTTGAAGTTCATAAAGAACAGTAAAGGAGGGAAGAACAGGTCCGAAATGAACCTGATCTTCCCAGGTCTCGCACAACAACCAAACACCGAGTAAGACAATACAACCTAAATAAGTCTTTGCTTGGATCCCATTTTAGTTCTTAACCATTGAAGTAAGTTCACAAATACTGAGTTATATGGTCCACACATTAAAAACAATCGATAAATGTCATCCTAGTTTTGATAAGAATTGCTAAAGTACAACTACATATACATACAAATAAATTAACGATATATGAGACAACTTCAAATTTTGGTAACTTCGATCTGAAATAAACACCTTTATCACATACTGAAGGCCAGGCGTGGCCTAGATGTTAGCGTGCCGGGATCTTTGGTAGAGTAGAGTAGATATATGCTACTGATTAGTTGCCTTTCATGTAGTCCCGGGATGGCACACAGGCGGGCCAAAATGAAATAAAAAGTTTGATATAGTTTCAATGTGCCATATATTTATATATACATATACGTATATTTTGCTAATTTTTAGAGATATAATGTTACATGTATAAATACTGTATTTATTTATTTATTTGTTTCATCTTTCAGCGTGCCATGTTTAGCACGCGCCTATTTGCCATCCCTGCTCCAGTCTATCAGTTTAGAGTTAGGAATGAGTAGCGCAGGATAAGCCGTATGTAACTTTGTGCAAATATCTGAAATAAAGACTGAACAAAAAATAAACAAAACCCATTAAAAAATTGGTATATAATTTATCAAAGTAATTTTAAGGACACGTGGGGAAACATTCTAATATTCCAGCAACATTCTGGAGATAACACAGGCCTGCGATGGTTTTATTGTCTTGTAATTTTTACATGTTTTACAGTAATTCCTGTACGCTGAATCCGAAAATGATATTCATTTTTTCTCCATCACGTACAGAATTTTCACAAAACGTCGTATGTACTTTTACATAAGTGAATCATTTTCTTTGAAATCTGGTCACATTTTGTTATGCTTAAAATGTTTACAACCACTAGCTATAGATTTCTCTAGACCAATCGCGACGTGAGAGTCTTAAATATCGTTCTAGGACCCAAACATAATAGCAGAAAAATGTTCATTGTGGTAATCGAAATATTAATTTGATCTAAGTAAGAGTGCGTTTTTTCCTCCTGATTTGTAATAAATCTTTACGTCATAGAAAAAAAATGATTTATGGAAAATCTGTTATTAAAACCAAAATAAATTTTATGAAGTTTAAATTCGCAGGCCTGTATAATTATTATATAATTTGCTAGACGCGTTTGAACGAAAAAGTAGACAACATTCTTGGCACTCTCCGTTAGAGTCTTTTATTGTTTAAAAGCTCTTGCGTTAATTAAAAATAACAACAACATGAAAATCTAATCTAATTGGTGTTCTGTCCTAGGACAGGTCCGAAGCTCAACTTTTCCTCCAAAACGCTTGGGTTCTGTCCTAGGACAAGTTGTTTAAAACTGTCTTTGATCTTGATGTCATCCAGCATCGTCTTTCTTCCTCTGCCTCGTGGTGGTTTTCTTTCGCGCGTCCTTCTAACACAAGGTTTAGTAAAGTTTCACTTCGAAGTATATGACCATATCTTCTGACTCTTTCTAATGACTTCTATTAAACTTCTCCTCTCCTGAACCATTGGGAACATCTCTTCGTTGGTTTTTCTATATATCCAACTGACCCTCTCCATTCTTCTCTACAACCACATCTCAAAACCTTCCAAGCGCCTAACTTCTTCAATTCTTAATGTCTACGTTTCAGTGGCATAAAGGGCTACGACCCACACTTGTGTCTTTTTCTCTGTTTAATAACAGGGTGAGAACACACATCTTAATAAAAAACTATAGCTTTTTTTTCGTCACACAAAGAAACAAACGGAAGCAATAAAAACAAATAGAGGAAACAGAAAGTGAGGGCGAACAGAAAACTTAAGATGGAGACTTGAAATACTGCAGAAGAGTTTGTTTGTTAAAGTTAAGCACAAAGCTATACAATGGGCTATCTGTGCTCTGCCCACCACGAGTATCGAAACCCGGTTTCTAGCGTTGTAAGTCCGCAGGCATACCGCTGTGCCACTGGGGGTCTTGCAGAAGAGACAAACAAGAATAATGATATTGGGGAGCATGTAAAGGGTTTTGACGTAATAACATTGATGGAGATAATGACTCGAAGGAGAGATTGGGGAAGTGGAGAACCAATTGCCTAAAAAGTTCAAATGGAAGAGCTATCTAGCATAAAATATGAATAAAAGATGTGGATTAAGAAAGAATGGAGAGACCTGAAGGAAGAGGTTGAAGAAAACTATGATTCAATCAGAAGTCAAGAATGGAAGATGAATGTTAAAAGAAGGTAGTTAACAGAAAGTATTTTATAATATGAAATGAAACAATTAGAAAAAGTTGGAAAAGGCAAAGAGTGCATAAGAATAAGAAATGGGTAACCTATGAGGACAGGATAACAATGGATATCCTGTGAGAACAGGATAAGAATGGGTAACCTATGAGGATAGGATAACAATGGGTAACCTATGAGGACAGAACAATGGGTATCCTGTGAGGACAGGATAACAATGGGTAACCTATGAGGACAGGAGAACAATGGGTATCCTGTGAGAACAGGATAACAATGGGTAACTTATGAGGACAGGACAACAATAGGTATCCTGTGAGGACAGGAGAACAATGGGTAACCTATGAGGACAGGAGAACAATGGGTATCCTGCGAGAACAGGATAACAATCGATAACCTATGAGGACAGGAGAACAATGGGTAACCTATGAGGACAGGATAACAATGAGTAACCTATGAGGACAGGATAACAATAGGTAACCTATGAGGACAGG